>NC_061122.1:104086698-104186267 GCF_002878395.1 Capsicum annuum | reverse complement strand
TTTTTTTTTTTTTGATTTCATACTAAACACACCTGTAGCATATATAAAAAATACATTCAAACTTTGTACTTGTCATTGGTGTCAAGTCTCTAAACATAAAAAAAAATGAATTTTTTTATTGTAAAAAATAAATTTGGCTATATTTATTTAATCTACTATTTTATTGACTTTATTAGAATTTACCCGAATTTAATAACTTAATATATCTACATAACATAATTATGATAATTAGTAGGAAGAAAATTATTTTATTGATAAATTTAAAGTAAGCTTACCAGTTATGATACAGTACCATACTATCAAACCAAATAATAAAACTGTCATTAAACAACAGTGAATTATACAGTGAATCTAAACATTGTATTATACGATATTGTAGTATACTCTACTATACCATACAATACAAATCATGACAAACCACCATCCAAATAAATGTCAGGAACCAAAGAGTTGGTTGTTATTTTATTACGCCATATGTTTGATTATTTTTGATAAATTATTGAACAATCATATTGTTATCTTCTGTTTGTTAAAAATCGTTTTAAAATCATATCCCTAATAAATGCCTTACTAATTTATAAAAAGTTATCACTAGAAAAAAAGAAAATCTACCAGCGGCAACTTTTGTGGTTAAATAGCAAAAAATTGTCGATAATCCTATTTAATTTAGAACAATTAAACATTTTGTTAGCTGCGGGGTATTTAATAATGAATCAGCAACAAATTCTATAGCAAAAAGATAATTATCGGTCCACTTTTATGAAAAGTTTATTTTTAAATTTGTTTAACGAAAAATGCTTCTATGATAATGATTTGAGAGGCAGTGTCAGAAAAAAAGAACTATATCAGCAATAGTAGATGACAAAAATAAGTTGAATTAAAAAAATATAGCATCATGGAGAAATAATTAAAAGGAAAGGACAAGCAACTCTAGTGTCATTTTCTGAAGAATATGAAATTTAATTTAAGTAAAAAAGAGATAAGAGAATTTCCCGAATAAATCTTATATTATTGTCGAGTTATACAAATTTAGATTATGGCATTTATATATTGTTACACATTCTCTCAATAATTGAAGTTTAACTTTATGCCTCTATTTATAGAATGTTCGAAAATGGCCTAAAATGTCCTAACAATGTAAAATAGTGTAAAAATATCTTTCGTCTATTTATTGAGCCTATAATGTCTTTTTCACCTACCTATTTGGCCTAAAATGTCCCTTTTGTCTACCTATTAGACCTATTTTGTCTTTTTATTTAGACAAATTACATGGAAAGACTATCCTTAAAACTTAATTACATAAATAATAGTACTTTTTCAATATTATAAAAATAATTTTTTTAAAAAAAATATATAGCTATTTAAATAAATCAGAAACGATAATTATAATTTCTAATTTAATGTTATAACTAATTATCAATTCACCATAATTTAAGAGATATATTTTCAATCTTCAAATTAAAAGTGGAAAAGATAATCTCTGCTTTCAAATCTTTCTCTTTCTTATATTCAAAATTCAAATATTTATAAATAAACTAAGTATTCCATTATTGCTCGTGTATGTTTTGTTTTGTTTTGTTTTCATGTATGTTAATCATCTAGTATTATTTTATTATCGTGTATTTTTAGTTCTCATGTAATGGGTTAATCATAATTTTTTATGAATAAATATTTATAGAATAAAAATTATTATGTTGAAAGTACAGATATACCATGCATTTTTGTTGTATAGATATAATTTATGTCAAAGTCAGATTATTATCATATTTTTGATATAGTTTATGAGATAAATTTTCATTCTATATCTCATTATGTCGGAAGTACTTTTCTTGTTAAAAACTTATTTATTAAATATAAATATATATTTTCAGTATTACATGGTATAAACTTTTATATCTAAAATATAGCATGTATGTTTATGGTATAAATATAATTTTGTACGGTATAAATATAATTTGTATGGTATAAATATACCATGTATTTTTATAATAAAAATATAATTTGTATAATATATAAATATACCATAAATTTTTATGGTATAGATATACCATATATTTTTATGGAGACATCGTGAAAGCAGGCAATAAAAATGAAACACGTAAAATTTTGATATAGTATATGAAAAATGAATGAACAAAGGCTTTCATAAAACTAGGCAATAAATAAGAAATATGAGAATTTAATATATAATTATTTTTGTATATATTAGAATCTGTTATAAAAGTAAATATTTTATGTTATATCTGATAACCAACTACGGCTATGTATACGTAATAATTTTTTTAAAAATGACTATTTATGTTGTTTTTCTTTTTATTTATCAGATCAATTTAGAACGACAAAAAAATGATATTGTACACTATTTATTTGGCTAATATTAATAAAAATGATAGAAAATTTATATAGTTTAACAAAGATAAGTTGTGGTATTATATAATTTTTTTCTTAAATAAAAGGGTAAAATAGCTCCATTAGGTAGACGGAAGGAGCATTTTAGTGTCCAGGAAGGAATATTTTTATCTAGAGTATTTACTTCTGTATTTATTCGTTCTAGATTTTCTTTATTAATTACTTCTTATTCTTCATTAATTTTTAGTTTTCCTATGTTTTCTAGAAATTTTGTATATGTTTCACTATCTTTCGAATCATAATTATCTGTTTCTTCAGCATCTATTGTATTTATTTCTCATTCACTGGTTTCTGATTCTTTATTTTTTATTTCTAATTTTAATTTAAATTAATTTATCTCGTTTAATAATTTTTGTTCTTTATCTTTTTCTTCTTTTTCTTTCTGTCTTTTTTCATACAAATCTTTTAGCATTTGTAGTTCTTTTTCTAATTCAGCAATCCTACTATTTTTAGTTTCTTCTATTTTTCGTATTTCTTCTGTGGTTTGTTCTTTTATTTTATCCATTTCCTTTTTTCTGTCTATTTCTTTGTTTTCTCTTTATATTCTTACCATGACTGTCAACTTATCTTCTAATTTTAATTCTTCTTTTTATAACATTAAATATAAATGTTCACCTATTTTTTTTATATCTTCTTCCTAAATTAGAGAATACTATTTTTATTTTTATCCTTCGTGATATGCATATGTTTTTTCGTCTATTATAAATTCTTCTTTGTTCATTTTATTTAAACGTATATAGGTTATGTTGATATATATATTCTAGACTATCTATTGTTGATTTTAAATTTGATATTTCTTCTTTTTGTGCATTTATTGAGTTTTTACTAACTACGACAACTATGTTATACTGTAGTCTTTCTATCCTTATTTTTAATTCTTTACGTTTTTTAGATATTATTTGTTTTAATTCTTTATATTTTTGTAATTTTTGTTCGTTATTCATCTAAGAAATATTTATAAAATTTTTGTGGATATCTAAATCTAATTTTATCATAGATCTAATAAATTAATTCAATAAATCCAAATACATACTACTTCCGTAACTTTAAACAACATTAGCTCTGATACCAATTGTAGGGGGGTGCGAATAACTCGGGTAACTTAAATAGATCTATTATAGCTCTAATGGGTCTATTTTTATTTGTACGTGGATATTTCTTAACTTCTATAAATATTTTTATTTTTAGTTTATTTATTTACTAAACATTTTTATTTTTAGTTTATTTATTTTAATTTTATTAATGTTCATATCTTGGGGGTTGATTGGATGGTATTTGATTAAATGCTTTACTTTAATATTCTTTAGTTTTTTCTCTTAGTCTTTGCAATTCTTGTATATTATTTTGAAGGTATTCTAAATATTCTATATCCTTTGTTCTGAAATATTCAATTAAATTCCCTTTCATAAGTATTTCTATTAATCTTATTTCTTTCATATCTTGTCTCCAATATTTTAAATACTCATAGTCTATCATTTTATCCTAAAGTAGTTGTGATACTACAAATTTCTTTGTAATAACTGATTTTAATTGTACTATATTTGATATTAAATTCTAGGTTATCTATTTCGTTAATTATCCTGTCTTTTTCGTCTATGAATAATTCTATGTCTAAATCATATTCTAAACTGTCTTTTAATTCTAGTTGTTTTATGGTTTTATTTATCCAAATTAATCTTTCTTTTAATTGTCCTCTTCCTTTTCTAAGCTGGTTTCTATAAATAATTTCTTCGTATAGCCAACTTTGTTTTTCTCTAACTCTGTTAATATATTCTAACATTTTTAATCTGTATAATATTCATCTGAATAATAACTATCTGAATTATTTCTACCATAGAAATCTATATTTTTTAATTCATCTTCTATCCAATTAGTACTTAGTAACTCATCTTCAAAATCAAATATTTTTTTCCATATTATTTTCTTTATGTCTTCTAATTCTAAGTCTTTTATGATATATAAAACAAGTATCTTAGTTTCATCAGATATATAACTTGTCATATTATTCATATTATGCTTAGGTTTCTACCAATAACTTGGATAACTTGGAATTGGATTTTAGTAATTAATTGTTTTATCACAGTATTTATTAGTTGTTTGTTTTAATTCTTGTATATTTTCATTAAGGAATTCTATATATTTTATATCCTTAGTTCTCATGTATTTTTCTAGATTTGTTTTCATTAGTTTTTCTATTAATTGTATATTTTTCATATCCATATTCCAATATTCTGAATATACGTAATTTATCATGATTGATGTGTAGGTTTGGTATGTAAGTATTTATAAGAATAAGTAGGTAGGTGAGGTATGTAATTTATTCTAGTCATAAAATATTTTTTCCAATATGATTTTTCTTATATCTACAATTTCTATATCCTTAAGTATATACAAAACAAGTATTTTAAATTTATCTACCATTTCATCAGATAAGTAAGTATTCATTTTTCATGTGATGCTTTTTTCAAAATATTCCCTTCAATCATACACATAACAAAATATGATCATTTTAGATTACTATATACTAGATTATCCTTAAATAACATGTTCTTCGGTCACTATTAGCATGGTAATCTGGATACTTTTCCCTTAAACATCGCCTCTACTCTAGCTACTTCCCTATCATGGCTTTCTTGCCTCACCGGTTTCACCTTTAGGATGGCATAGTTCTTTAGAGATTTTTCTCCTTTTCCACTTTGCTAATAAACTTCTTAACATGCTATTTTTCGAATAATTCTACTATAAAGTAACTAACATGAACTTATTTTATCATATCATGATTGTCAAGAATTTATGAATTTAGCTATTCATAATCACAATTAAAAATACTTGTTCTGGTAAATCTGATAAGTCTAGATTTTCCATAGCTGTTTGATGGTTCATAGCTTTTCCTTGGAAATATACCTGTTTTTATTAAATAATTTAAAATAAATTTGTGTACAAGAGAGGGTTTTGCTTCAACTCATGAAGACTTGCCCTTTATATGAGCGGATGCTCGTCTATTTATAACCTAAAAAATGAAAACGCGTATACTATTTTACTTTACACCTGTCCTAATATAATTCTACAAAAACTACTTTACAAAAAGTAAAAATCAAAAAGTCTTAAAGGCTATTAAGGCTAGTAATGATAGGTGCCAAAAAGTCAAGAGTAATAATGACACTCTAATAATGCCATACATTCTATGTAAAAATAAGTTAAGAAAAACTAGCTATTCTTCCATATGTCACTTTGTAACTTGTCTCCTTTGTCTTTTATTTCTCTATTATTGATCCGTTGTTATTTTCTACTTGTCGTATCTGCTGCCTTTTTTTATCTTCTTGCTATTGTAGCATCACATCTGGAATAAAGTTGTGTCTTCCACTATATCTGTTGCATATGTGGTCACCGTATCTTTGGCCAACCTGTTTATAGAATTGATCCGTAGCTTCTTCTGAAATAACTCCTTTCGTAATAGATCTTGTGACTGATAATTCTTCTGATTTTAGGATCGTTATGACCCATTTTTTTTATCTCTTCTCTGTCATTTTCTCTAATATTTTTACAAGTAGAGTAAGATAATAATTGATTTATGTATAGTAAATCCAAACTAGGTTTTGATTTATATAATTATTTGCTAACTCAGTCAATATTCTGCTAAGTCCAATAACTCTCTTGTTTCGGTAGAAGTCCGGTATCTGATTTTTGGTTATCTCTTCTTGTTCGCTTATTTCTTCAGGGATAATGTAATCTCATGTCATTCCTATCTTGACAACAGTAATTGTCTATTTTATTTCATCAAACAATATTTCTGTTGGTGCTGAGTAGAAACGGACGTAGAATAACTGTCCCTTCGTAATCCTTTTATAATCCATAAATCTTTTGTGAATATCTGAAATTCCTGTTAACTTTTCTCCAGTAATTGTGTAAACTGTAGATAATAGTCCATAATAGTAGCATGAAGCAATTAAGTTTGCACTGGTGCCAGGCAAAGTAATAAGTTTGTTATAGTTCTGACATTTTTGTGTGATATATTCTTGGTTTTGTTTTGCTAAATCTTTACTCTGGATAGGTTTTGTATTTAACAATTTTTGTAAAGTATAAATATTATCAATATATGTACAAGTGATATGGTTATAAGTCTGCTTTTGTTGATTGAGTGATTCGGAATATATGTGTATCTTGGGAGGTATGGATGACTCTGATTTTTGTATATTTGATGTATATGGTTTTGTGAATATCTGGTTAAGGTTATAATTCTTTTTCTTTGGTGGTTCAGGTTTATTTTGAGTGACTATATTCTTTCCCTTGGATAAATCACCTGCGCCTGCAGCTGTAACTGTAATTTCGTTAGTTATTTGAGTTTTTAGGTGTTTCTCATCGTCACCTTCTAGGTCTAGTTTTTTAATGTGCTCTTCCTGCACAGTATTTGCTAATTGCTTTTTCTTGTTTTTTATAGTGCTCAACCTACACTTTTACATCTATAACTTCAGTAGTTAATGTGATAACTCATTCTTGTAATAACTTCATTTGTTCAAACACTTGTAATATTAAGTCTGATTGGGTATCTTTGACATCAGCTTTTTTCATTGGTAAATCAGTTTGGGTAGCTTTGTCTTGATATGTAATCTGCAATAAAATTCTTGTCATCCTTGATTACTTCAATCATAAATGTAAAATTCAATATATTCAATACTAATCTCCGAATTTTCTTCGTTGTAACTGAGTTTTGTATTTTTCTTGTTAACCACCATCGAACCTGGGTATTATCTATCCTCACAACAAATTTGTTATATACAATATATAGTTCAAATGCTAATAAACATTTATATAATGAACATAATTCTTTTCTATTTATTTCTCATTTTATTTCTGTTTCATTAAATGTACCTGAGTAGTATCTACAATGGTGTTCTAATTTTTCTTTTTCATATCTATATTTAAGTACTCCTCCATAACTACATTCACTTGCGTCTGCTTCTACTATATATGTAAATTTTTTATTTTCATTTGGGAATTGTAATTTTAGTAATTTTTTACAAAGTATTTTTATTTTCTGAACTTGTTTTTTATCTTCTTCATTGTAATTATATTCTACATCTTTTTTTAATTTTTTCTGTAAAGGCTTTAGATTTTTTGCTAATTTTGGTATATATTCTCTTACTTGGTTTACTAATCCTAAAAATGAATGTAATTTCTTTTTTGTATCTAATTCTTCTTTTGAATTTATTATTTTTTGTACTATATGTTGTTGCATTTTTACTCCACTTTTATCTATTTGTATTCCTAAAAACTCTATCTGGTTTTTCATAATTTCAGCTTTCTTTTTTATTAAACTTATTCCTGATTTTTCTATTATATCTGTAAATTGTTATAGTAATTTTAAATGTTCTTCTTTGGTTTGTGTGTATATTAGTATATCATCTATGTATACTATACAATTAGGTAATTATTTAAAATAACTATCCATAAAATGTTGGTATCTACCTGGTGCATTTTTATATACAAATGGTAAATCGTTCCATTCATAAAATTCTTGTGGTACCATAAATGCGGTTAATTCCTTAGAATCTTCATCTAACTTTAAGTGGTAAAATCCTGATTTACAGTCAAATATACTAAAGTAGTTATATCCTTTTATTTGTCTTATTTTTAATATCTTATTTGGTATTGGATAATTGTATGTCATAGTTTTTGTATTTAAATTTCTATAGTCAATCACCATTCTACTTTTTTCCTCTTTTTTGTTCACTATATTTATTTAGTATAAACGCTGGACTATTATGTTTACTATTGCTTCTTTGTATATACTATTTTTCTAATAATTCATCTATATGCATTTTAAATTCTTTTAAATTGTCAATATTATATGTTAATGATTTTTGAGTTATCATTGTATTTTTATCTATTAATTCAATTTTATTGTAGTTTTATGTTTTTCCCATCCTTTTAAGGGATTTTCACAATATAATTGTCTTAATATTTTCTTGTATTTTATTCTGATATATTGAAACAAAATTATGTTAATATTATTATTTAGCTAGTTATATTATTACTCATTATCTGTTTAATTTGTTTATCATCTTTATTTGACTTGAATTTGGTATCATGTCCAAAGTTATTTAATTTCACAAATTAATAGGATTTTTTTATAAATTTGAGTCTTGATTAACAATTAGTAACTTCATGTAACATTATATTATAAATATTTATGTAATTAATATTTTAAAATTTAAATTACGATGATAAAAATAATGAAAAAATTACTTAAAACTATAATTTAACTTTCTATTATTACACAATATCCAAATCCCAAAAATAATTATAAATATCCCATTTTTATAATTCTCTCTCTATAATCCATATACATAACTCTACCTTTCCATTTATATATTTTTTTTGCCTTAAAAAGTGCTTACAATCAAGGAGCCACATTCAAGAGCTTACCAAGTTTGAATTTACAATCATGTTTGGATCAAATTTTCCCTCATCATTTTCTACTTACTGACAAACTAGCATACGACATTGCCGACGAACTAACATTATTCTCAAAATCAATATGCATCATTTTTACTCAATGATTATGCATATGAATAAGTAGTAATGAATATCAACGTCATTTATTTGATTTTACTTATGCATCATTGTTCAGATACATAAGTAGTAATGAATATCAATGTTATTTATGTATATGAATAATTAAAATTTGAGAGAAAGAAAAATTAAATAAGAAAATCGAAAGAGAGGGTAATTAAGGAGCAATCTAGTGGAATTTATGTTATTTATCTTAAAATAAAATACTTTAAAAAGTGAGCTGGCCCGTGGAGTCCTGTAGCTCACAGATTGTGGGTTAAGCTTGCTATTTTCTGATCGGTCATCTTGATAGGCCAACTCGGCTTGACCTGTCAAACTTCAAAGCTTATGTGGGCTAGCTCGGATAGATTGGGTCAGCCCGTATTGACAACTCTATGTTTGACATATAATTTGTCATCATTTGACAAATAATTTAAATTCTCAAATACTAGAAAAAAACAGTATTAGGGCCAAATTTTGTTTTTTAGAAACTTTTAAAGGTGAAATAGGTTTTTCAAATACTACGATCAAACACAAGGTGAATTTCACCAAAATCTTCATCTAAAAAGAACTTGCCAAGAATATTTGGAAATCTATAGCCAAGCTAAATTAGAGAAAATTAGACATAATATTCTTTGAGTGAAAATTCCTTATCTAAAATATAATTCAATTATCACTTATCTATATTCTATCTATAATATAATAAAAGTGTGAGTACCCTTAGAAAAGTGATTCGAATTTTTTATCCTTCATTAAAAGCCTCCTCAACAAACGAAATTGTCTTTTCACTATTTTTCTTAAATTATTATTTAATTTTATTAAATTAATTAATTTAATTTCTGTTCCACATTTTCAATGTAGAACCCTTTTAAATGTATGATTCATTAGGAGTAGAATTAGTTTAGATAAAAAATTGTGTAATATTTTTCAATTAAGGTAAATCAATGGTAAATCAATTTTTCTTTTCTATTTTAATAATGATGTGTGGTGGTTATTTGTTTCAAAAAAGATAAGTAGGCATTATTTTAATTTTTTTACTACGTGATATTAGTCAAGGTTTTTTTTTTTGGGTGGGTGGTGGGTGGGTCTTTTACTTACTTAATTTTTACCTTCCGTATTTTAATATGGATGTGCTCCTGTAGTTTAGCAACCAACTCTTAAATTGTGGTATTCTAATTTACAATTGATTTTATGATACAGTTTATATATGTCCGTTTCACAATTTCTTGCAATATATTGTCTTGGTTTTATTTGTATTTTTTTTGGGTTCTTAATATATATATTTTGCATACAATTTTGTAATTTGATTGTGTTGTAAATGTTATATTTAATTGTATTGTTCTGAAAGTGTGATTATATTATTTTATTGTAATTTTTGTTATGTTATCATCTAGTTTTTTTTTTTTACACAATATAGATGGTAGATAGAATGTTTGGTCGGGTTTTAAAAAAACTTTTGTGTAAAGATAGGATTCAATCTTTTGAATCTTAAAATTTGAAAGGTACCCCATAAGTTGAACAGAGAGTGTAAAGTTATCTTTCTTTTTGCTTTATATATTATATGTAGAATCGAGTTCTTATATTAGGCATTCTTCCAAATTAGTCTATGCTTTTATGTGAAGGTTAAGTTTGATTGTAATGTTATGATATCTCGATTATAGTATTGTTTTATCATAGTTTATAGGTGGTGGATAAATATTTGATTGGGCTTTGAGAAATTATTGTGTAAAAGTTAAGTGCAATCATATTGTTCTGATATCTCGATTATCGTATTGTTTATTGTACTTTATAAGTGGTAGATGAGTGCCTTTTCGATCGAACTTTAAGAAATTTTTGTCTAAAAGGTTAGATGCAATTATATTTTTCTAATCTGGATTATCATATTGCTTTTTTATAGTTTATGTTCTGTTACTATCTGTTGTTTCTATTATTATCCGTTGTTTCTTATACTTTTGTTAAACATTAGGCTTTCAGAGAGATCTCCATAGTGTCCGATGTTCACTGTATTAAAATCTAAGAGGTGACATCAATTAGCTTAAGTTTGTGATATCTTGTTTATTGCTGGGGTTCAAAAATTTTCGCCAAACAATGCACTCTAACATTATTAATCAGCCTGTTAGGGGACATGAATATCCTAACTCTCAGTCGTTTATCCTTCAAAGATTTGCTTCTGTATGCATAGCTGGAGATGAGATACACTATGTTGTAATGTTAACTAAAAATTACATCTGGTATATAATAATGTTGTCGGACTTTATTTGTGATTGCAAATCTCCTACCTTATTAAAGACTTTTTTTGTTCTTGTGTTTCTACCTTGTGGTGCTTATCTTTTCTTTGTTTGTTTCCTATTCTTTTTGTGTCCAATGTTTTATCCAACTCCCTGTGAATGTGACTTATCACAATTTCTTATTTTGAGAGTTAAACTACACGAATTTTGATCAATATTTTTAGAATTTTTTAATTATATTGATTTGCGAAAAGTTATGATATTTTTCGTATATATTTTTAATATCTAAATTTTAATTTTAAAATATTAAATTAATCTAATCTTGTAATACCCCATACTATTCTTAGTTTGATTCAGCTCTTAGTTGCATGCATAGGGGGTTTAAGGCCTAAAAATTTCACTAAGTGTTGGGGACTTAGTCATTTTTAAGACCTCTAAACTTTGAAATTTTTTATTTTGGTCTTTCCGACCCCGAGATGTTCATTTTTGAGTTAATTCATGTTCAGGGATATAAGGAGCATGTCTCGGAGAAGTATTGAATTTTTCGAACGGGGTTTGGGTCATGTTTGGATTAAGAAAACCATAGGGTTATCGTGAAAAGCACGCGATGCGGCATTAGTCTTGATGGCAGGAAGATTGCGTCGCGGTGAAGGACATGCACTACCGCAATTAGACCGCGTCGCGGTAAGCTTGTCGCGTCCAGTTTCAAATTTAAATGCTTGAGGGGCAATTGGGTCTTTCCCCCCTCAACCCAATCTTTCATAACACAACTTGGGCATCAGTTAGGAAATAATTTTGCCCTTCTTCTTCAATTTTCCTCCCAAGAAAGCCATTTCTTTTCTCCCAAAACACAAATTCAATTCCTTTCTCCCTAAGAAATTAAGAATTCAAGTTTCCCAAGTTTAAGAACCTTCAAGAAAGCATCAAGATTAGTGTTTCTCTTTCAAGTTAAAGGTTTAAGGTATGTGGGGTGTTCATCCATAGGTTCCCTTCACCCATAAAGCCCCAAAACCCTCTCTCCGATTAAAGATTGAATTTTTCTATCATCATTGTCTTTTGTATTGCTTAAGATGGGTTGAATTCATGTTTCTATGGTAATTTAAATGCAATTTAGTATATGCATGATCCCATGCAAGATTTTGAATTCCTCATGCTATGAATTTCAGTTTCTATGTTTTATCCAAGTGAACTTCATGTTGTTGAATTCTCATGTTTAAAATACTCTCATGTACAAGTCCATGCTTTTTACATGTTTGATGAAATGACCATATTTTTTAGTTGAACCATGATTTAATATCATAATTTAAGTTTAAATGTCATGTTTTAATGACTATTTAGTGCTGGCAGGTTATGAATACCTGATACCTATGTGTTTTACATGATTTTAAAAATTTCAAGTATGATACAGATAAACCATGAATATTCCTATTTACTCAGTTATTATGATCAGAATAAGAATTATCAGAAAAAGTATTTAGTTAAATTTAGTTCAGTTTAGTACCAGTGTCAGTTCAGTTAGGAGTAGGATTTAGCACCGAGCGAAGCTAGGGATGGGGGCTCACCCGCCAGTTAGGACTGGGTCCTTATTAGCAGTCCCTAAGTTCCATAACAACATAGCCAACATTGGACTATGAGATGTCACCCGCTAATTTTGGACTGACAGTCTCTTAGGGGTCACCCGCCAGTTTAGGACTGACTCCCTAGTTTTTTGGGACTTCAGATTAGTGGATCCACACAACCAGTATTAGTATCCATAGCACGGTACTAACACCCTTCCAACTGGGGTTACAGGTTGGACCCTAATTTTCTCGGATGGGGGCATATCGGTTATATGATACCTCTCACAGTCACAGTACAGTATTCAGTGTATATTCAGTTTAGATTTGCTTGACCAAAACATACAGATTTACAGTTATTCAGTTATACAGATTTCAATCTTATAGATTACAAATTATTTCATAAATATGTATATGCTTGGTCTTGTATTCTCAGATATTACAGTTTTCATGCATTCATATTTAGTTATTTCATGTTGTTCAGTTAGTCATTATCTTATATGAACAGTACCCCATGCATTTAAGCTAGACCTCATCTCATGTACCAGTACATTCAAAGTACTAATGGCATACTTCTCTTTACGCTATGATGTCTTATATTAAAGATTCGGATGCCCAATTTCCTGACTGGGCTTAGATAATTTAGCGTACCCAGTAGCAGTAGTGGTTAGTCCTCATCCATCAAGGGCAGGATTGATTATTTTAGTTATTTCAGTAGCTCCGTATTTTCAGTCAGTCGGAGTTAGTTGGTGTAACGCCCCGAAAATGGGTCCCAGAGCATCACACGGTGCTTGAGGCTAGGATTAGCCCCAAGCTAACCCTTTGATCCATTTTCATTTAGTTCAACACAAATCAACGGGGTTTCCATAAATAACCCTCAAATATCAACAGAGTAATCACCATCCAAGAATGAAAGAATTTCAGAAAATAATAAAATATGACTTATTAGCCAACTACCAACATCTGTACTAGTCTGACAAGCCTCTAGGAAAATCAATAAAACCAGCAAGCCATTGAGACATGCCCCAACAGACTCATACTCAGTTATCAAATATAAATAATTCTGTGAAACCAACATCAGACATCACGTCCTCAGAACATGAGGACTCACCACAATAGAGGATATAGAACAGCGTGCCCAAAGAATCACTGTCGAACCTGGAACTGAGCACCTGAACCTACATTTTGAGAAAATACAGCTCATATCCGAAGATGTAGGTCAGTACCATAGAAAGGAACCGAGTATATGGGGGTGTATGCAGTTGTATAAACATCATCATCATAAATATTTATAAGAAATATGCAGGATGTATGAAAGACTCATATAGCCCGAAGAAAATCATCATAATCATGAGAGGATGAAATAAGTACAATAACACATGTGAGTCATCATATAATTTGTCAATCACTTTCAGTTCATCAAGAATATCAATTCTCATAATGTAAATATCATTTAAATCTTTCGAAAGAATAACTTTCACAATTCCACTTTCAAATCACTTCACCATATAGACACAAGGAAACACACACACTGGGAGATCCTATAACCGACATAAACCATGTGAGCTACATGGAGTCCAACGTACAACCTACGTTGGGGAGAGCCATCCTATCCTTGCCATCAGATTAGGACTATCGATATCAAATCCACACAAACTAGTGATCACTATATAAATCAGCCTCATGCTTACTCCTACGGGGGCACGTAGTTCTAAGAAAGTAAGGTCGCTTTATACCTCCCACTCGGTGCTAAAGATTTCTCTCGGACTTTGCTTAGATCATTTCAAAGACAATCCACAACAAAACAATTTCAGTAATATATAAATATACATCGGGAGTCATCATGCTTCCCATCTATCAAAATCAACCACGTTGTGGATTTCTTTCACACTCGAGTTCAAAACAACTCCATTAAGACCAAAAGGTCAAATCATTCAAAATATCTCAAATATTCAACATCAACGTGCTTATAACACACACTTTCTAAAAAAACACAATTTCCAATTGGGATTCACATCCCAAATATAAAAATTATGATAAATATCGTTCAAGATTCATGCTTTATATCACCACATATGTAAATTCATCTTTCAAAATCATAAACATCAAGATTTCATAATAATCATCATAAGATATGGGTTCATGCTTCAAATTCATAAAAATCAAATAAAAATCATGCCTTTGTAAAGAAAATTACTTTTGGGCACAAGAACGAAAGAGAGTTCTTGTTGAAAAACCCTACATACCTTGAATGATGAACTTTAGATCGATAATCATTTTTGAGATGTTAATCGTGCCTTTGAATGATGGTTCTTGGAGTTCTTGAACTAGGAACTTGGAATCTTGAATAAATTTGCAGAATTAATGGTGAACTTTGGAGGTTCTTGAAGTTGGATGTAGGAGCTTAGGATTTTCTTTTTGAGAAATTTGATGAAATATAACATATAATGGTTCTAATAGGCTTTAATATAGGGTTTGGATGGATTTTGGGTGAGAGAGAATGACCAAAATGCCCCTAAAAATCAAATAATTCTTGAATCTGTCCTTTGGTGGACTCTTTTGATAGTTTGAAGTAGATCAACCATAACAATTTACTTCGATATCCAAATTGGATGAAACTAATTTCATTAGAAAGAGGACTCGTAGAGCTTTCCGTTGATATATAGTAGATCACTCAGATCATTATGTACAAGGATTTATGATTGTTTAAAGTTGGAGCAAAAATACGCCAGGCCTCAGTGCTTTTTCCTGCACGTTTTACTGTTTACTACTATTCACGGTTCAATCGGAATGTTCATAACTCGTCGCTTGGGTGTCCGTTTTGGATGATCCACATATCGTTGGAAAGCTTATTCGATACTCTACGTAATGGTGGGTCATAATCTAAGACATTTCGCAAGAAAAATTTATAATTCATTCTAGAAGATAGAACCCAACACATTTACGCACAAAATTTCATCGAAAAATTTCCTAGGGTATTACATCATCCCCCCCTTGGAAACATTCATCCTCGAATGATGATAGACATGGCAAGATTAGTTAGGGAATAGAGCATACAGCTGAAATCATTCGTTAGACTCATCACCACATCGTTTCTCACCGAATGCAATATAGAATGCATAAATTCAAGAAACTACAGCTGAACACATAATAAATGACAGCTGAACTGCTGCAACTTTTATCAAAAGGGCATAATTTAGGAAAGAACGGTACCTTTGGCTTGATTGGAGTTCGCAGAAAATAGGTGCGGGTACTTGGATCGCATATCCGCCTCAGCTTCCTAAGTTGCACCCTCAACAGATTGGTTTCGCCACAACACCTTAACCTCAAATACCGAATCAGGACTACTTACAGTCGCTTCACCCACCTCAAACCAACCTATGGGTGATCTACACTTCCTCCCATATAAGGATTCAAATGGAGCCATGCCAATACTAGAGTGGAAACTGTTATTGTAAGCAAACTCTATCAACGGTAAGTGATCATCCCAACTTCCCTTAAAGTCAAGTGCATAAGCTCTAAACATATCCTCTAAGGTCTGGATGGTCTGCTCAGCCTGACCATCGGTCTGCAGATGAAAAGCAGAACTCTAAAGCACTTGGGTACCAAGAACCTTCTGAAAAGCTTTCCAAAATTGTGAAGTGAACTGAGTACCCCTATCCGAAATAATAGACAAGGGAACTCTATGCAGTCTGACTAGCTCTCGAATATACAATCTAGCATAATCCTCAGCAGTATATGAAGTATGAACAGCCAAGAAATAAGTAGACTTAGTCAACCTATTAACCACAACCCAAATGGAATCATGATGGCATCGGGAAGGAGGTAAACCAATCATGAAGTCCATATTTATCTCTTCCTACTTCCAGGTGGGAATACTAAACTCTTGCATCATACCACCAGGTCTTTGGTGTTCAACCTTAACCTGTTGACATGTTGCACACTTAGCTATAAACGCTGCTATATCTTTCTTCATGCCACTCCACCAATAGATTTCCCACAAGTCTCGGTACATCTTGGTGGCACCAGGATGAATAGAATATCGCGCCTCATACGCTTCAGCCATAATCCTCTATCTCAGATCATCAACATTCGGGATACACAATCTACCCTACAATCTCAACATACCATCTCCCCCTTGGGAGAAAACCTCTACCTTTTGGTCCTTGACTGACTCCTTTAGTCTGACCAAACTGGCATCTAAGTATTGCTTTTCCTTCACTTCCAAAACCAAGGAGGATTCGGAACTACTCTGAACCCCTATACTACCTTCAGCAGAGTCAAACAACCTAACCCCCAATCTAGCCAAATGATGTACATCACGAGCCAACTCTTTCTTACCTTCTACCACATGCAAAATACTACCCATGGACACTCTACTTAGGGCATCCGCCACAACATTGGCCTTGCTCGGATGGTACAACACACTCATATCATAGTCCTTTAATAATTCTAACCATCGTCTCTGCCTAAGATTCAATTCTATCTGGGTAAACACATACTGCAGACTCTTATGATTAGTGAAAACATCAACATGGACACAATAGAAATAGTGTCTCTAAATTTTTAAAGAAAACACAACAACAGCCAACTCAAGGTCATGGGTGGGGTAATTTTTCTCATGGGGTTTCAACTGTCTAGAAGCATAAGCTATCACCTTACCTTTCTGCATCAATACGCAACCTAACCCAACTCTTGAAGCATCACAGTACACCACAAAACCATCAACACCATCAGGCAAAGTCAAAACAGGGGCTGAAGTAAGTCGAGTCTTCAACTCCTGAAAACTCTTCTCACAAGATTCGGACCACAAGAACTTCACTTTCTTTTGGGTCAACCGAGTCATAAGAGACGCTATAGAGGAGAAACCCTTAACAAAACGGTGTTAATAGCCAGCTAAACTCAAGAAACTTTGGATATCAGTTGGAGAAATAGGTCTAGGCCAATTTCTAACAGCTTCAGTCTTTTGGGGATCAACTCTAATACCCTCGGAAGAAATAATATGACCCATAAAAGCAGCTGACCTTAGCCAAAACTCACACTTACTGAACTTGGCAAATAACTTGTGATCTCTAAGGATTTGCAAGACAGTTCGGAGATGATCAGAATGTTTATCCTCACTACGGGAGTACACTAGTATATCATCGATGAACACTATGACAAACATATCCAGATATAATCTGAACACTCGATTCATGAGGTCCATGAAAGCTGCTGGGGCATTAGTTAACTCGAAAGACATAACAAAAAACTCAAAATGGCCATAACGAGTTCGAAAAGCGGTTTTCGGGATGTCACACTCCCTAAATTTGAGTTGATGATAGCCGGAATAAAGGCCTATCTTTGAGAAATAACTTGTACCTTGCAATTGGTCAAACAAATCATCTATTTTCGGAAGGGGGCACTTATTTTTTACGGTGACTTTATTCAGTTGGCGGTAATCAATGTACAAACGCAAAGAGCCATCTTTCTTTCTCACAAATAACATAGGAGCACCCCAAGGAGAAATACTGGGCCTTATGAAAACCTTATCTAGTAGATCTTTAAGTTGGTCTTTCAACTCCTTAAGTTCTGCAGGGGGCATACGATAAGGAGAAATAAAAATGGGCTGAGTATTGGGAAGAAGATCAATCTCGAACTCTATCTCTCTATCAGGAGGTATTCCTGGGAGATCATCTGGAAAGACATCAGAAAACTCATTGACGACTTTAACAGACTGGAGAGTTGGAGTCTCAGACATAGTGTTTTTGACTTTAACCAAATGGTTAATACACCCCTTGGAAATAAGCTTTCTAGCTTTGAGGTAAGAGATAAAATGACTCTTGGGTGACACAGAATTCCCAAACCACTCAAATACGGATGCACCCAGAAACTGAAACTTGACCACTCAGGTCTGACAATCAATAGAGGAATAAAAAGAATACAGCCAGTCCATACCCAGAATCATATCAAAATCTACCATGTCAAACTCAATCAGATCAGCCAACAAGACTCTATGAAGATTAATGGGTCAGCAGGTTGAGGTTGCTGACCATCATTAGTTCTTCTCGCTCGACGTGGAGGCATATTTTTGAAAGAGAAGAGCACGAATCAATAGCAGAGAGAGATACTTTAAGCACGATATACTTCTAAAAGAAAGAATCACACTTTTTCCTAAAACATCTTGTAGCCTCTTGCTCATAGATGTGGCGCGCAATACACCGATGATCAAGACTCTACTTAACATGGCTTGTCAGACTCCCTAGGACACCTTAAAACCTTAAGCTCTGATAACAAGTTTGTAACACCCCAAAAAATGGGTCCCGGAGTGTCACTGGGTGCTTGAGGCTACGAGTAGTCCCAAGCTAACCCTTTGAGCCATTTTTATTCAGTTCAACACAAATCAATGGGGTTTTCATATATAACCCTCAAATATCAATAAAGTAATCATTTTCCAAGAATGAAAGTATTTTAGAAAGATAAAAAAATATAACTTATTAGTCAACTCCCAACATCTATACTAGTTTGACAAGCCTCTAAGAAAATCAATAAAACCAACGAGCCATTGAGACATGCCCCAACTGATTCATACTCAGTTATCAAATATAAATAATTTCGTGAAACCAACATCAGACATCACGTCCTCAGAACATGAGGACTCACCACAACAGAGGATGTAGAACAGCTTGCTCGAAGAATCACTGTCAAACCTGGAACTGAGCATCTAAACCTATATTTTGAGAAAATGCAGCCCACATCCGAAGATGTGGGTCAGTACCATGGAAAGGAATCGAGTATATGGGGGTGTATGCAGTTATATAAATATCATCATCATAAATATTTATAAAAAATATGCAGGATGTATGAAAGACTCACATAGCCTGAAGAAAATCATCATAATCATGAGAGGATGAAATAAGTACAATAACACATGTGAGTCATCATATAATTTGTCAATCACTTTCAGTTCATCAAGAATCTCAATTCTCATAATGTAAATATCATTTAAATCTTTCGAAAGAATAACTTTCACAATTCCACTTTCAAATCACTTCACCATTCACCATAGACACAAGGAAACACACACACGCTGAGAGATCCTATAACCGACATAAACCATGTGAGCTACATGGAGTCCAACGTACAAGCCACGTTGGGGAGAGCCGTCCTATCCTTTCCATCGGAGTAGGACTATCGATATCAAATTCACACAAACTAGTGATCACTATATAAATCAGCCTCAGGCTCACTCCTATGGGGGCACATAGTTCTAGGGAAGTAAGGTCGCTTTATACCTCCCACTCGGTGCTAAAGATTTCTTTCGGACTTAGCTCAGATCATTTCAACGACAACCCACAACAAAAAAATTTCAGCAATATATAAATATACATTGGGAGCCATCATGCTTCCCATCTATCAAAATCAACCACGTTGTGGATTTCTTTCACACTCGAGTTTAAAACAACTCCATTAAGATCAAAAGGTCAAATCATTCAAAATATCTCAAATATTCAATATCAACATTCTTATAACACACACTTTCTAAAAAAAATACAATTTCCAATGGGAATTCACATCCCAAATATCAAAATCATGATAAATATCGTTCAAGATTCATGCTTTATATCACCACACATGTAAATTCATCTTTCAAAATCATAAATATCAAGATTTCATAATAATCATCATAAGATATGGGTTCATGCTTCAAATTCATAAAAATAAAAAAAAATCATGCCTTTGTAAAGAAAATTACTTTTGGGCACAAGAATGAAAGAGAGTTCTTGTTGAAAGACCCCATACCTTGAATGATGAACTTTAGATAGATACTTATTTTTGATATTTAATTGTGCTTTTGAATGATGGTTCTTGGAGTTCTTGAACTAGAAACTTGGAATCTTGAATAAATTTGTAGAATTAATGGTGAACTTTGGAGGTTCTTGAAGTTGGATGTAGGAGCTTAGGGTTTTCTTTTTGAGGGAATTTGATAAAATATAATATATAATGCTTATAATAGGCTTTAATATAGGGTTTGGATGGATTTTGGGTGAGCGGGAATGACCAAAATGCCCCTAAAAATCAAATAATTCTTGAATCTGTCCTTTGGTGGACTCTTTTGATAGTTTGAAGTAGATCAACCATAACGTTTTACTTCGATATCCAAATTGGATGAAACTAATTTCATTAGAAAGAGGACTCGTAGAGCTTTCCGTTGATATATAGTAGATCACTCAGATCATTATGTACAAGGATTTATGATTGTTTAAAGTTGGAGCAAAAATACGCCAGGCCTCAGCGCTTTTTCCTGCACGTTTTACTGTTTACTACTATTCACGGTTCGATTGGAATGTTCATAACTCGTCGCTCGGGTATCCGTTTTGGATGATCCACATATCGTTGGAAAGATTATTCGATAATCTACACAATGGTGGGTAATAATCTAAGACATTTCACATGAAAAATTTATAATTCATTCTAGAAGATAGAACCCAACACGTTTACGCACAAAATTTCAACAAAAATTTTTTCGAGGTATTACAGTTGGTGTAACACCTTAGTAAATGTTATAGTTTATTTTAAAATTTTAGATGAGTCTGAATTTTAATCTTTAAAGAGTTACAGGGTGCATTATATAGAGGATTAGTGATTTCTGAGCCTATCGTCCACTGACTTAAATAGCTGGTATTTTAGAGGTTCTCAAAGATATTTAAATAGTTATTTTAATTTGAAATATTGTACATAATAAAGGAATACGTAAATAATAGCTTTATCAGAACTTAGAATAGAATGCAAGTTTGTCCGAAGTGCGCTACTACAGTGTGTGGGTGTTTATATATGCATAGCATGTCTTTTGATACTAGTGGGCACTGTGTGCACTTTATTTTGGTTTCTAAGACGAGAAAATTAGGTGTTTCCACTAAAAGTACTAATAGGTGTAAAATGAGTCACTTTGGCTTTTCCTAATTAAGGAGGTAAATAAATGGAATTATATTGGGACTTTCCAGAAAAGGGAGCAACCTAGGAACCCTTTGTTCCTCTTCTCTCTTCAGCCAGACAACGAGAAAATTTATGAATATTATTAAAGTTTCAAAATGTCTTGTGAAGGGGGATATACTATGATGAAAAGTTACTCCACAATTGCTAGTTTTATTCAAGAATTTTGAAGAATTTTCAAGAACTTAAATTGGAGTTGATTTCTAAAAGGTAATTTCTTTACTCCATACCCGAATTTGATTATGGAATACATAATTAAGCTATAGTATAAAGTGGTAATCACCTCTTGAATCAAATTTTGTAATAGTTCCCAAAGTGGGTCTTGTTATATTGGGATTCTTGGAAAGGAAAAAAACATGAAATTGTTATAAAAGTGAAGGCTTGGGGTATTGCTATTTATGGGTTATTGATGAGAATATGCATTATTTTTTGTAGTTAATTGGTTGCCTATCGAAAAGTGAACATTATGGTTACCGATGCAAGGTGATACTTCTGCGAGTTGAGATAGTGGAAACTTGTGGTACTACCATTAGTTAGGAATGAACCAAAGGTATGTAAAAGTAACCCTCCTTGTGCAATTACATAGGCCCTCATAATTGTTTAGAATTAGTAACTCTTCTGAGTAGAATATATGTTAGTTGTACAACGCATACTTATACGATTCTTGTCCACTCATTCTAGGCTAGGGGCATGACAAAAGTGGTATCATAGCCTTGGTTCAGTTATTCCAGGGAGTCTACGAAACCGTGTGTAGTAGATCCTCACTTATGAATATGTTGTGCACCACATTTATAATGGGGGAGCTACTAGGGCATTAGGAACTATTTCTTTCTTTCATGATTTAAATCGTGTAATAGAGCGAAGTCATAGGATGCTACTTCTGATCCACACTCTGCTTAGTGGTTGTACAGATTCTACCTATTTGAAACAATCCCAAATACGACCAAAAGGTAGAATACTAGTATTGCCAACAAGAAGGTTTTCAATTAATAACCACCAACCATATAGAAACTCAGACTTGAGCTTAAGATAGCTCAGTAAGTTAGATCTTTTAGATATACTGTTGGTTATAGATGAAAGACATAGAGAGATTCATGTACCTTTATAGTTATAGTTTTCTTTGTGTTACTCCCTGCTATACTGGCAGATGAATAAGGAGGAATCAACTATCTGATCATGCAATTAAGGGTTACTCATTTACTGAGATATAAAGTGGCAATTGTTTATTCAGCTTTGTAGGAGAGTACCACCAACTTTTAAGTATGAGAGCTTCTTCTGTCAATTCCTCCCACTTTTTTAGAATCAAATCCCAGGAAGAACCGTTAGCACCCCTATGATGATGTGCTCAGAACCTTCAGGATTTCAGGGTGTTAGAATAAGAGTAGTCAAACTTAATTTTTATAAGTTCAAGTAGGTTAGATTGTTAGCATTGTTAAGTAGAGACACCTATGATTGGCCAATAAGGGATATATTATTTATTAGATATCATCCTAATTGTGTACATAGATATAGAACACGTGTATTCGATTA
This sequence comes from Capsicum annuum, assembly GCF_002878395.1. Taxonomy (NCBI): domain Eukaryota; kingdom Viridiplantae; phylum Streptophyta; class Magnoliopsida; order Solanales; family Solanaceae; genus Capsicum; species Capsicum annuum. The sequence goes on along the minus strand of NC_061122.1, from coordinate 104,163,019 downwards.
TCCCGAGTAGATAATTATCTTTGTGTGGTTCATTTTAGCTAATGAGATAAAAAATGAGAGTTTCAATTATTCTATAGAAATATATATTTAGAGTCGTGCCCCATTGTGATAGGTGGTGGTGATAAAAAAGATTTCTATACCATCAAAGATTAGAGTCAAAGAATATCGAGGGATTAGATATAAAAAAATTACCAGTATTCCCTAAGTAGTTTACCTAATATTCTCTCAATTAGTTATAAGAGATAAGTAATTATATTTAAGATAAATAGGGTGATATTTAGAGAACTTAGGCTAAATATGTAGATAGAATACAACTCCTAAATTGGAGTATGTCCTAAGATATATAATTTGCTGATAATGTGATAGAGGGAAAAAGGATTGTAGTATCCTTATTGGTTAAGAGACCAGGGCAGTTCTACCAAGTATGATTGGACCTTAAGGAAAAGGCTGAAGGTATCTAATTCCCAAAACGACTTTATAAGTACATGCTATATAGAAGTTCTCATGTCATGATGTCTTTGACACTCAATTTGTATATCTATCCATCAAGATTTATAGAATTTACCAGACATCATTTTTAGTAATATGCTTTACATCAAAATAGATGGAAATAGTTTTAACCTCCTAAATTGATAGAAGCAGGGGTAGGGATATCTCTTATATAACCTATAGGTAACAATAAGATGTTTGCACTTAAATCATGATTAGATAACTCCATAGAATGTCCCCTAGTTAAGAGGCATGGATTGGCCATAAAATAAGTCATCGTGAAACGTATATATATGTTTATGTATGTGTGGGTTGTAGCTTACTTCTTGTAAGATTATACGTGTTGTGTGTATTATAACTTACTTGTTTACATATTACTTGTTTCCATAATCGTACTAGTTTTATGTGCCTTGAGGATTATTTTTGTTTATATGCTACTTATATCGTAGGTCCATGATATATATGTTACATATTATTTGAATCACTGTTTATGTAATATGTATGTTCTAGATTATCTTTCCTTGCACTATATTTTTGGTAAATTATTTGTTTATACGCTACATATTTATGAAGAGTGTGTTCATATGCTATATCTTTCATAAAATATTGATCCTTATATTTGATGTTTTTCCGATTACTTTCTTCTTTGCTACAAGTATCCTAAGTCATTTTCTTATACGCTATATGTTATATGTATTCTGATTGTGTCTTACATGTTTTGTAAAGAAGCTCTGTAAGTGCAATATGTCAATCTACATGATTAGATGTTTTCTAAATTATTTGTCTTAATGTTATTTGTTTCATGTAATGTTTGGTAGTATGTTATATACATATGCATCACAGGATAGATTCTTTTTATATGCTTCATGGGTTTTTATTTACGTGTTATGGACATAATGGGTTAGTTCTTCCTACTTGCATGACCTATAACTTATTTGTTTAAATATTATACATTTCAAAAGTTCAAATGATTAGAATGCTAAAAAAAAATTAATTAAGTTAATTATTTAACATTTGTTTAATAGTTTATAGATTGTAGGGATACCTATTTAAAGTTATAGTTCATATGCTCATATGCCATAATTAGGTTATTACATGTCAGATATTTTTACAATTTTAAGATCTAAGGCTTAAGCGTTTTCATAGTCTACCTGCCTATTTGATTATATGATAAATGTCATGTCACTACATGATATATGCATCGAAAATCATTATCTATAAATTGTAGGCCTTATGAGTTATATGCTTATATGCTACCTTATTCAAGGTGTGGTTTCATAAGTGTTATGCATATCATGACTTACCTATCTAAAGATGCTAAAAGTTCATTTTCTCACTTAATATCTCTTTCTCTCTCTCTCTCCCCCTCTCTCTTTCTCTCTCTCTATATACAGTTGTTTATAAGTTTTATCTGATTCGAGTGGGTCTTTATTTAGTTGATTTATAGACAATTTGTTCAACAGATATTCACAGTAAATTCTAGAGTGAGATATTTAATGAGAAAGCGGGAAAAATAATTTATCATTTTATTCTCTACTTTAGAGACCGCTGTAATGTAGCAACATGTGGTGGTATCTCTTCGTTAAGCTTCATCCATCTCCATATGGTATCCAACAAAGTGTTTGGTAATAGAGCTAGTGCAAATTACTCACTCCTTTGAAATATCAATAGTGTAATTTAACTATAAAATATATTTTGAGCCTATTGGAGTCGATGGAGCACCATTTTGAGGTATTATTTAAACTAAATGTTGATCGAAGTCGACCCAAACTTAAAGAAACTATAAAATTTTAATCAACTTGTGTAACCAAATTTTCTCACCCCCCTGCTACGTACTTAGTTTTAGGATGCACACATTAGGTGTTTTACGTCTACATGTTTGTATAGCACAATAACTCTATTTATAAACGCTATTTGTCACTTTGATTTAAAATATTATATGTTAGATAATTTATAACCCACTTGCTTACATGATTATATTGATTGTGTCGTGACTCGCTTATTTGCATGTTATCTGTTTTATTGTTCATTTGTTTACATGTTATTTTATAGTTTACAAGTTCATCTACCATAGGTTTTTGCATCTTTTCCGTATATAGTTTGCACGTTATATATTTTTCTCTAGTTTATAAGTTATACGACCACTAGGTTGGCATATTTATAGTCTTTTCAGTGGCTCACATGTTTACCTGATCATATGTCCTTCATGCCTATCTGCCTGCATGGAATAGTTTCTATATACTTGTTTTCTCAAATAATGTATACCTACCTCGTAGAGAGCTATGAGTTTATTTTTTCTTTAGGGAGAGGGCAAACAGGTTGATTTATTTGGTTTGGTTATCTAAAGGATAGTCAAAGAACTTGAGTCATCAAGGCCCTCTTGAAGCTAAGAAGTGTGTTTCTTGAAGAATTATAAATTCATATTATTAACTGATATTTTATTATTTTAGATATCACCTATGAAAGGTGTCATATGATTCAAAAGGAGTGTTGGGAGCGATAAATTAAGCCTAAGTAAATATGGGCCTATAACTCTTTCGTTCAGTTGTTATTTAACTCTTACATGATACATTTAGATATTTGGTCCGTGCCAATGATTTCATGATTTTAAATGAATGCGGCATCTGGAGGTATAGTATAAGGTAAGTTAAAGTATTGTTTATGGATATCTTTTGACTATGAGGCTAATTAAGTCTCGTGTATTATTAGTTGAGCTGTATATTTGTTGTAACGCTCTGTGAAGCATAGTTGTATGTATTCTGGTTAGCTGACAGGTTTTCAATAGGACCATTTACAGGGGAAACTCTGTCGAAATTTTCAAAAAATGTAAGAGTTAGCCAAATTTTAAGACCTTAAGGTAGGTTAAGGGAAGTGGAAGTTGAATAAATGATCTCATGAATGTTTTGGGTAATTATAGGAGTCAAAATAGGCTAAGCATCATTCGAGGGCAAATGATCCTAAGTGGGAGAGATTGTAACACCTTAGTAAATGTTAAAGTTGATTTTAAAATTTTAGATGAGTATGCCTTTTAATCTTCAAAGAGTTACACGGTGCATTATATAGCGGATTGGTGATTTCTGAGCCTACCGTCCAGTAGCTTAAATAGTTGGTATTTAAGAAGTTCTCAAAGAAATTTAAATAGTGATTTTAATTTTGAAATTTTGGACATAATAAAGGAATATGTAAAGAATAGCTTTATCAGAACTTAGAATAGAATGCAAATTTGTCCAAAGTGCACTACTACAGTGCGCGGGTGTTTATATATACATACCATGTCTTTTGCTACTAATGTGCACTATGCACACTTTATTTTGGTTGCTAAGGCAAGAGAAAAATAGGTGGACCCCACTAAAAGTACTAATAGGTGTAAAATGAGTCACTTTGGCTTTTCCTAATTGAGGAGCTAAATAGATGGAATTATATTGGGACTTTCTAGAAAAAGGGATATTATTAGAGTTTCAAAAGTTCATGCAAAGGGGGGTATACTATGATGCAGAGTTACTCCACAATTGCTAATTTTATTCAAAAATTTTGAAGAATTTTCAAGAAATTAGATTGGATTTGATTTCTAAATGGTGATTTCTTTATTCCATACTCGAATTTGATTATGGAATACATACTTAAGCCATAGTATAAAGTGGTAATCACCTCTTGAATCGAATTTTGCACTAGTACCCAAAACGGATCTTGTTATACTGGGATTCTTGGAAAGGAAAAAAGATATGAAATTATTATAAAAGTAAAGGCTTGGGGTATTGCTATTGATGGGTTATTGATGAGAATATGTATTATTTTTTGTAGTTAATTGGTTGCCTATCAAAAATTGAACGTTATGGCTACCGATGCAAGGTGATACTTCTGTGAATTGAGATAGTGGAAACTTGTGGTACTACCATTAGTTAGGAATGAACCAAGGGTAATTAAATCTAACCCTCCTTTACCTATAAGGCACAACTCATAGTCATTTGTCTCTCCTAATAGTGTCAATATAGTTAATTTGTTATACATGAATAAATCTTTCATCTTCTATACTTCGAACATATGACTATATGCCTAATATTGCCACAATATTCATGTTTCCTCCCCATATTTAATTACTTGTATCCATCTTTCATGCGTTCATTTATTAGAGTTGTAGTATTCATTAATACCCTTATGAAGTCAAGTATCTATAGAGCGACACATACTCGTATTTGTGTGTGTTGGAAATTCTTAGAATCCATATATTAGGTCGATCACATGCAATAAGTGTAGAATAAATGGACATAACATATTCACATTTGTATATTGAATCACAGAGCAATATAGTGACATAAAATAAGAACTAGCATTTGAATAGCTCAACGCTAGTAGAGAAGTTAGTGAAATATGAGAAACATTACTTTAATAGTTGAATAGTATTTATCATGATACACTTGCATAGGCCTATATGGCACTACTTGATAGAAGTTATCGATGGGAGGGTACATAGGTTTGGCTTGGCATATTGCTCGACATGATTCTGTGCACAGGATCGAGACTAGAACACTACAGTGAGCCCAAATATTGTGGCATACCCACCCTTGTAACATCATTTGAATTTGTAGTCAGCTGGGGTGCCCCTGACTCAAGCCAATAAATGACGCATATGTCTTGCGGTTAGACCCTTAAGTGTGCCCCAAGGAGCGCTGTACCCTGTATCAGACTGCAATTACAGTTATACATTTAAAATCATAGTCAGGAGTATCTGGGTAACACATGTCGTACACTTGACATAGAATGCCCTTGGTGGGACACCATTTGATTATTTGTATTAAAAGTAGGCATAGGACATCACTTAGGTAAATTATTAGGCCCTTAATAACGATGATTTATTCATAAGAGACTATATGATAAGTTAATAAGGTAAACACATAGGTAATAGTCTTATATGATCTATCTGTCACCCGTTCTCTCATAAGTTATAGCTTTATATAAGAGGTTCTAGTATTTAGTCATCCGCAGTTACTCATTCTATTATTTGATTCATTGAGCATCCTTATACCTTTACTTGATATTCTATCTGCTTTACATACTAGTACATATTTTGTAGGTACTAACGTACCTACGTTCGGGGGTACTGCATTTCTGTAAATATAGGATCAAATATATTGATGAGCAGACTCCTATACTAGGCACATGTCCATATTCAACAAAGCAGTCGGTGAGCTTCTCTCTTACTTGGATCTAGTAAGTGTCTAGTATTACTTAATCATGTTTTTAATTATAGTTTAGGTGTATCGGGGTCTTGTCCCGGCAACCTTCCCTTCTAAAACTGTAATTTCTCTTAGAGGCTTTATAAACAGTGTCAAGTTGTCACACGTGGTCATAGTTTTACTTATCTGTATCAGTTGGATTCAATGAGCCAAAATTGTGCATTTACATAGGCCCTCATAATTGTTTAGAATTAGTAACTCTTCTGAGTAGAATATATGTTAGTTGTAAAACACATACTTATACGGTTCTTTTCCACTTGGAGGCTTGTCCCATCAACTCCTCAGTCAGTTAGTTAGAGGATTTTCAGATAATCAGACAAGTAGATAGCCAGTTAGACACTTATTTAGTTTATCAATCTTTTTAGTATAATCTGATATTTAAAATAGACAGTTAGATTTCAGTACTTTATTAGATGTTTCAGACTTGTGGTTAAACCACATTTTCAGTATTTAGATTAGTATTACATTCAACAAATTATTTTTTGCATGTGTACTATTGTTATTTTTTTCAGTGCTCATAGTAGGTACCAGCTCTTGGGTTAGCTTATAGTCACTTGTGATCTTAAGTACCGTTGTCGTGACTAGGTGGTAGCCTCAGCTTGTGACAAAACTTAGTATTAGAGCCTAAGGTTTCACAGTGTCCTAGGGTGTCTAAAAGTCGCATTAAGTAGAGTTTTGTGCATGGGTGTGAAGTGCACCACACTTATGGGCAAGAGGCTATAAAATATTTTAGGAAAAGTTTCCCTTCTTTCAATATTCATGTCGTGCAGATGAGCATGGGCTCTATTTGAACTCTCCTTTTGACTCATCCTTCATTTAGTTTACAGACCATACCTCCCAAAATAAAGAACGAAAGAAGGGATGGGGACCAACCCACACCTCCTTCAGTTCAGGAAGATCCCCTGAATAAGCATGTCTCTCACATTGAGTTTAGATATGCTTTCACTATCTTAGCTCATTTTGTAGTGTCTTAAAACAACCAGTGAGTTTTTTCCCCAACTAACTCAGTGGAAAATAAAGCTGCAGCTAGGATTCGAGATTTTATCCGAATGAATCCCCCTTTATTTTTTGGATCCAAGTTTGAAGAGGATCCGTAAGAATTTCTTGATATGGTTCAGAAAGTGATTGATATTATGGGTGTCACTTCAAGTGAGAGTGCAGAGTTGGTTGTATGTCAGTTGCAGGATGTAGCCCACAGCTTGTTTAAGTAGTAGAATGGGGACTGTGGTGTTGATGCAGGGCCTATTGAGAGGGAGGAGTTTTCCACGACTTCCTTAGATTATTTCCATTAGAGTTGAGGGAAGCTAAGGTGCAGGAGTTCATCAATTTGAAGAAAGGTAATATGAATGTGAAGGAGTACTCACTTAAGTTTACTCATTTGATGAGGTATGCTCCTAATATGGTTGCAGACAATAGGTCTAGAATGAGTATGTTCGAGTCTGGTGTAGCTGATAGTATGATTAAGGAGTGTAGGACTGCCATGTCGATTAAGGAGAGAGACTTATGGTTCATGCTCAGCAGATTGAGGAAGAGAAGCTTAAGGAAAAAAGAGAGAATAAGAGGGCTAGAATAAGTATTTTTAACTTTTCTTAGCTAAGGTCGAAAGGTGGTAACCGTTCTTAGTTCCATCAGAAGTTCTCAGCCCTAGCACCATCTTCAGTTAGTGCACCAATGCCAAGTTTAGGAAAGACAGTCCGGATAGGGCACTAAGATCTAAGTCCCAAGGTAGTGTGAGCAGTGGTTGCACTAATCCGCTCTATTAAAAATATGGTAGAAATTACCAAGGTGTGTGTAAGGCTGGTAGCGATGTACGTTTTGGATGTGGCAAGTTAGGCCATAAGGTTAGGGAGTGTCCAGCAGTTGCTTAGAGGGGAAAGGATCTGTGCCAACAAGGCCAGTCCAATCTGTCATCAGCTCTTGTAGGTCACTTGACTCAGCAGGGTGCCACATCTAGTGTAACCAATGGGCCATGTCAGAACAGGTAGTATGCACTTTAGACCCATCATGATTAGGAAAGTTCTTCGGATATAGTTACAGGTACGTTATAGGTATTTCATCTCCAAGTTTATGCTTTATTTGACCCTAAAGCTTTACTTTCTTCTGTAACCCCCTATATAGTAGTCGATTTTGGTGCTAGTCCCAAATATTTAGTAGAACCTTTCTTAGTGTTTACCTTGATAGGTAAATCTATCATAGCCAGAAGGGTATACATAAATTTCCCGATTACAGTATCTTAGAAGGTTACCTTAATTGATCTTGTGGAGTTAGAGATGACTAATTTTGATGTCATTCTTGACATGGATTAGATACACTCATGTTATGCCTCAGTTGATTGCAGAAATAGAGTTGTTTAGTTTCAATTTCCCAATGAATCAATCATTGAATGGAGGGGTAATACTTCAGTGCTTAGGGGTCAGATTATTTCTTACCTAAAGACAAAAAAATAATATCTAAAAGGTGAATATACCATCTTGTTTGAGTCAAAGACTCTAGTTCTGAGACTCCAAATATTGAGTCAGTTTTATTAGTAAGGGAATTTCCTAAGGTGTTCCCTGAAGACCTTCCCAGAGTTTCTCCCGAAAAGAAAGTTGACTTTGGAAGAGATCTCCTTCTAGATACCAATCCTTTCTCTATTCCGCCAAATAGAATAGCTTCAGTTGAGATTAGAGAATTGAAAGAACAAATGAAATATCTCTTAGATAAAAAATTCATCAGGCCTAGTGTTTCCCCATGGGGTGCTCTATCTTATTCGTTCATAAGAAAGACAGTTCTCTCAGAATGTGCATCAATTACCGTCAGTTGAACAAAGTCACAATCAGGAATAAATATCCACTCCCCAGGTTTGATGAATTGTTGACCAACTTCAGGGTGCCAGTTATTTCTCTAAGATAGACCTCAGATACGGCTATTATCAACTTAAAGTCAAGAATGTGACATTTTAAAGACAACTTTCAAACTCAGTATGGTCATTTTGAATTCCTAGTTATGTCTTTTGGACTAACGAATGCACGTGTAGCTTTCATGGACTAGATGAATAGAGTGTTTAAGTTGTACTTGGACATGTTCATCATAGTCTTCATCGATGATATTTTTGTTTATTCCCGTACTGAAAAGGATCATGTAGACCATTTGAGAATTGTATTACAGACCCTTAGAGCCCATCAATTGTTCGCCAAGTTCAATAAGTGTGAGTTTTAGCTAAGATCAGTAGCTTTACTTGTCCATATTGTCTCCGATGATGCATTCAAGTTGATCCTCAACAGATTGAAGTAGTGAGAAACTGGCCCATACCCATCTCTCCATCAGATATTAGGAGTTTCTTAGGTTTGGCTGGCTATTACAGATGGCTTATTGAAGGGTTATCTTCTATTTCATCCCCCATGTCTCGATTGACTCAGAAGAAAGTCAAATTCCAATGGTCAGATTCTTACGAGAAGAGTTTTCAGGAGTTGAAGACTTGACTCACTTCAGCCCTACTATTGACTTTACTAGATGGTTTAGATGGATTTGTAGTTTACTGTGATGCTTCCAGGGTTGTCTTGGTTGTATATTAATGCAGAGAGGTAAGGTCATAGCCTATGCCTCTAGACAGCTTAAGCCCCATGAAAATAATTACCCTACCCATGATCTTGAGTTGGTAGCTGTTATTTTTGCCTTGAAAATTTGGATTCATTATTGATGTTCTGGTTTTTGACGGAACATTTTTCATCCTTTTCTTAGGAAAATTACATGTTTTCAAGCAACCAAGGTTGCATTTAATGCTAGTTTTTAGTGTTTTAGGGTAAGGAGCTGACTAAGGGAAAAAACTCAGAAAATTAGCAGAAAAACACTTCTGACAGTCAAAATAATGGACCGTCAATTTTGCGACGGGCAACCAACTCAACCATCAGATCGAAGGCAAAACCCATGAACCCCGATAACCCAATGACGTTCCATGTGGTGGACCGTCAGTCCTGTGATGGACCACCACTTTGGCCATCAGCACAAAATAGAACCATGCATTTTGAAATGCTCAGCGACGGCTAACTTGGTAGACCATTAATCTTTTGACGGACCATAACTCCAACCGTCAGGATTATCCAGAACCTGACTGTTGAGTACCACTAGCGACGGTTAAGATGGTGGACCGTCAATCTTATGATGGACCACCATGTGAACCATCAGTCTTAACCAGAAAGTACCATCTAGGATCAGCAGCGATGGATGAAATAGTGGACTGTCAGTCTTGTGATTTGGATGCAGATTTTATATTATTTGGATTTTAAATTCTTTTTACCTGGGAACATATAAATACCCAAACTTAGGTTTTATTAGGGGATATTTTATCTTTTACTAGGGTTTTCCAGGACTTAAAACATAGTACTACATAGTTTTTCTCTGAGATTTATTTTAAAATTTGGGTTTAAGATTTCATTATTATATTTTCTACTGAAGATTGAAGAACAACAATTGTGACTTTTGTAAGTGAATTCTGAATTACTTTTTGAATATCACAATGATTTTTTCTTTTTCTTTGATGGAAATGTGTGGCTAAGCTCCCATAACTAGGGTTATAGGAGCCTTGATATTAATAGGTGATTGGGGATTATGAATCTAGTAGATTCCCATGATTAATTGATATTTCATAAACCCTTCTTCACTTTAATGACTTTTCTTGGTTGCAAACTTGAAAAGTGAGCCCAAGAACAAGACTTGTTCGAATAGAAAAGTGTTTGTTGAAAAAAAAAAGGGTTCACACAAATCTAAAGACTTTAACCTTTGGATAGAGGGTAGATGCCTTAAGCGGATCAACTCATGCGAGAATATAGTTGGATAAATTATATGTTCCTTAAGTTTGAAAGTATTAAGGGATAATTTACTCATTTTAGGTTGAGAAACTAATGAGTGAGTCATAGAATTCAATTAATCTTGCAATTAAAATTATTCATTGAGAATCCAAAATAGTTCACAACCCTAGCTGCTTAAGCATCTTGGTAACCATGATTCTAGTTTGAATACTCTTATTGAATTATTATTTGCAATACAATCAATATTTGGATTACTCTCTCTGACAAGTATTTAAGTATAATTGATAAATCAAAACCCCCCTTCTATTTTGGAACCTTCGATCAATAGTCTAATAACAACCACAACACTTAGTGAACATAGTATTCCCTGTAAGATTCGACACCCAACCCAGATGGGTTCTATATTTGACAACGACCGCTTATACTTTTTAATAAGGGTTGTAATTTGGGCGTATCAATTATCTTTATGGAGGTCATTTTGATTGTTCACGGATCATAAAAGTTTGCAGTTTGTGTTCTCATAGAAAGACTTGAATCTTCGTCAGAGAAAATGGTTAGAGTTGTTAAAAGATTATGACATGAATATTTTGTATAATTCGGGCAAGGCCAATGTAGTGGCCGATGCCCTTAATAGATTGTCTATGGGTAGTGTTGCTCATGTTGAAAATGATAAGAAGAAGTTAGTCAGGGAGGTTTATCAACTTGCTGAATTAGGTGTTCGGTTGGTTGATTCAGTTGAGGGTAGTATATGGGTTCAGAATGGTTCAAAATCTTCATTGGTTACTGAAGTAAAAGAAAAGAAAGATAGGGATCCCAGTTTGGTTAGGTTGAAGGAAACAGTTAGAGATCAGAAAGTAGAGGTTGTCTCCCGAGGAGGAGATAGTGTGCTTCGTTGTCAGGGCAGGTTGTATGTTCCATGTATTGATAGTTTAAGGTAGTGGATTTTGGTTGAAGTGTATGGTGCACAATATTCCATTCATCCAGGAGCCACTAAGATTTACCGTGACTTGCGAGAATTGGTGGAATAGTATGAAGAAGGATATCACAGAGTTTGTGGCTAAGTGTTCAAATTATCAGCAGGTTAAAGTTGAGCACTACAGGCCTAGTGGTACATTGTAGGAGTTTAGTATCCCCACTTGGAAATGGGAAGTGGTGAACATGGACTTTGTGACAAAATTACCTCATATGTATCGTCAGCATGATTCGATATAGGTTATTATAGATAGAAGGAACAAATTAGCTCATTTCTTTCCAGTTCATAGTTCGTACTCAGCTGAGGATTATGCCAGACTTTATATTATAGAGTTGGTTAAGTTGCATAGAGTTCTATTGTCTATTATTTCAGATAGATGTACTCATTTACCTCTCACTTTTGGAAGGCTTTTTAGAAGGGTCTTGGTACCCAAGTTCATCTCAGTATAGATTTTCATCCTCTAAGAAATGGTCAGGCAAAAAGGACCATTCAGACCTTAGAGGACATGTTGAGAGCATGTGTTATTAATTTTAAAGGAAGTTGGGATGGCTACTTACCTTTGATTGAGTTTGCCTACAATAATAGCTATCACTCTAGTATTCAGATGGCTCCATTTGAGGCTCTCTATGGGAGGAGATGTAGGTCTCCTATTAGTTAGTTTAAAGCAGGTGAGCCTGCTTTGATAGTGCTAGATTCAGTGTTTGAGGCGATGGAGAAAGTTCAGTTGATTCGGGAAAGGCTGAAGACAACCCAAAGTCGCCAAAAATCTTATGCAGATATGAGGAAGAGAGACCTTGAGTTTGATGTTGGTGACTTAGTCTATTTGAAAATCTTGCCCATGAAGGGAGTGAAGAGATTTGGCAAGAAGGAGAAGCTCAGTCCTCGCTATGTAAGCACTTATAGAATCTTGAACCATTTTGGGAAGGTAGCTTATGAGCTGGAGGTGCCTGCAGATTTGGCATTAGTCTATCTAGTGTTTCATGTTTCTTTGTTAAAAAAATGTATTGGTGATTCAACTGTTGTTATTCCTTTAGATAGTACAGGTGTTAAAGATAGCCTTTCTTTAGAAGAAGTCCCAGTTGAGATCTTTGACCATCAGATTCGTAGGTTGAGGAACAAAGAAGTTCCCTTGGTTAAAGTTCTATGGCGGAATCAGTTTGTTGAGGGAGCTACTTAAGAAACAGAAGCAGATATGCGTGCCAAGTACCATCATCTTTTCTTTGCAAACTCAAACTCAGCTTGAGGTAACAGTTTTCCTTAGATTGACTCTTTCCTATTCTCAGTTCCAGCTATATAATTATTATTATGACATTTTATGCATTCACGAAATCAGTTCAGTTTATGTATCATGTTTCAGACTCAGTTATGAAATCATATTCCAAATCATGCATGTTCAGTATATGGTCTCAGTTTCCTTAGTTCAGAACTCTTAGTCTAATCAGTCTCATTCAAGGATGAATATTCTAAAGGGGGAGATATTATAATACCCCGTACTATTCTTAGTTCGATTGAGCTCTTAGTTGCATGCATAAAAGGGCTTAAGGCCTGAAAAATTCACTAAGTGTTGTGGACTTAGTCATTTTTAAGGCCTCTAAACTTTAAGTATTTTTATTTTAGTCTTCCCGACACCGAGATATTCATTTTTGAGTTAATTCACGTTCAGGGATATAAGGTGAATGTCTTAGAGAATTTTTAAATTTTTTGGGTGGGGTTTGGGCCATGTTTGGATCATGAAACTAGAGGGTTACCGCGATAAGCCCGTGATGCGGCATTAGTCCCGATGGCAGGCAGACTGCGTTACGGTGAGAGAAATGCACTACCGTGATTAGACCGCATCGCAGTGAGCTTGTGGTATCCAATTTTGAGTTTTAATGCCTGAGGGGCAATTGGGTCTTTTCCCCTTAACCCAATCATTCATAACACAAATTGGGCATCAGTTAGGGCATAATTTTGTCCCTCTTCTCTAATTTTCCTCTCAAAAAAGCCATTCCCTTTCCCCAAGAACACAAATTCAATTCCTTTCTCCCCAAGAATCAAGAATTCAAGTTTCCCAAGTTCAAGAACCTTCACGAAAGCATCAAGATTGGTGTTTCTCTTTCAAGTTAAAGGTTTAAGGTATGTGAGGTATTCATCCATGGGTTTCTTTCACCGATGGAGCCTAAAAACCCTCTCTTCGATTTAAGATTGAATTTTTCTATCATTATTGTATTTCGTATTGCTTAACATGAGTTTAATTCATGTTTCTATGGTAATTTAAATGCAATTCAGTCCATGATGATCCTATGAAAGATTTTGAATTCCTCATGATATGAATATCCATTTCCATGTTTTAGCCAAGTGAACTTCATGTTGTTGAATTCTCATGTTTAAAATACTCTCATGTGAAAGTCCATTCTTTTTACATGTTTGATGAAATATCCATGTTTTTTAGTTGAACCATGATTCAATATCACAGTTTAAGTTTAAATGCCATATTTTAATGATCATTCAGTGCTGGTGGGTTATGAATACCTGATACCTACATGTTTTACATGATTTTCAGATTAAGTATGATACAGATAAACCATGAATATTCCTATTTACTCAGTTTTATGATCAGAATGAGCATTATAAGAAATAATATTTAGTTAAACTTAGTTCAATTTAGTACCAGTGTCAGTTCAATTGGGAGTAGTATTTAGCACCGAGTGAACCTAGGGATAGGGGGTCACCGGCCAATTTGGACTGGGTCCTTAGTAGCAATCCCTAAGTTGTAGAACACGTATCCAGTGTAGGACTATAAGATGTTGGTTGCCAGTTTAGAACTGACACTCTCTTAGGGGTCACCCACCAATTTAGGACTGACCCCCTAGTCCTTTGGGACTTCAAATTAGTGGATCCGCATAGCTAGTGTCAGTACCCGTGGCACGGTACTAATACCCTTCCAACTGAGGTTATACATGATACTTCCCACAGTCTCAGTACAATATTCAGTGTATATTCATTTCAGGTTTGCTTTACCAAAATTTATAGATTTACAGTTATTCAGTTATACAGATTTCAGTCTTTTAGATTATAGATTATTTCATAAATATGTATATTTTTGGTGTTGCATTCTCAGTTATTAAAGTTTTCATATATTCATGTTCAGTCATTTTATATTGTTCAGTTAGTCCTTGCACTACATTAATATTTATATTTATAATTTTTTTTCTATTTTTTGCTATTTTTGCTTTTTATTTATTTTGTACCATTATATTAGTTAATGGTATAGTTGAATTATTTCTTGATATTTTTTAAATGTAAAATTATATACTATTTGTTTCAATTTTTTTATCCTATTCTTTTTAGCTCATTTTTTTTTAAATGTCCATTTACTTTTTTGGATTAATTTCATCTTCCATGTGACACATTTAAGACAACTAGATCAACAAATATTTTGATCCTTTGTACATATTTTTAGATTAAGATTTCAAAATTTAAAAATATTTGTTACTTTTAAAAAAAAACTTTGTGTTAAGTCAAAACCAAACAAACAAATTAAAACGGAAGAAGTAAAAGTTTATATAAGTTAAAAATTACATTTTTCTTGTGGTATATTTTAGTTTTTATTTAATTTCAAACAAATGCACATACTAAAACTTTTCCCCTTTTTATTTTACTGATGTGTTTAAATGAAAGTAGCGATCTAAATTATTTTTTTTCTTATATTTCATTAATTTTATTGTTTTTTTCTCAATTAAACTTTGGATTGAATAATTCATTTTTTAAAAAATAATATAATATTTGATTAATATAAACATATTTGATGCTACAAAGTATCATATAATTTATGAATAAAAATAGTATTTAAACTAAATTTAAAAGATACCTAATAAAATACTTTTTGTAGATGTTTCTTCAATGGATGAAACCTTACAAGAATATTAAAGTTTCAAAAATTTCTTGTGAGGATTAGAAAAAATGAGTGTTCTCTTTTATTAAATTATTATTATCCCACGTAAAAGAAGAAAGTAAAATTTTGAATTAATTTTAAATTTAGTTGGATAAATAGATATTTTATAGTGTCACTATCACTTCTTTATGACTCATCATTTTCTTATATCATTTTAAAAGTTCATGTAATTGTTCAAATTTATTAAAATGAATGAGATTTTGAAAAGTCAGTAAAATTTAATTAAGGATAAATAGACAAAATACATTCATGTGAGGACTACCAAAATGAGATATTCTCTTATATATATGTGTGTGTGTATGTGTGTGTGTGTGTATCTGTATATATATATATATATATATATATATATATATATATATATATATATATAAAATATGTGTGTGTGTATGTATGCATGTATATATGTACATATATATATGATTATATATTATTTATACAATACCGAACATTACATGTATATACGACTATTATTATTGAAAACTCTTTTTATTTTCTTACCTATATGTAAGAAGCCCTTTACACACTATTTGAATAGTGGTTTTTCATGGTGTGCTTACTAGGAGAACCATATTTGTTTTAACTGTTTCTTAAAGAGAAAAGACATTTTCTCCTTCCTGAACTTGTCTTCCAAACTCACTTTAGTACTTAAACTTAACTTCCGTTTATTTACCCCCCTTAATAACTTTTAAGTGAATTAAATTCACCCCTTACGGCTGACGTGACAGAAAAAAAAGAAAAGCAAGTGAATTTTTTTTTAAAAAAAGGACCCACTTTATTGTTATATATATATATATATATATATATATAAGAAGTCAAGGGCATAACTTCATCTTCTTCATCAGAAGAAGATCGTCACTCCCCTTCCTCACCCCCACCCCCACCCCCACCCCCAACACTCTATTTCTTCATCTTCTTCATACCACTACCTTGTTTCTTTGTAATCCCCTTCATATCAAGTCCTAATTGATCCCAAATTTTATTTTTTGATAATAAAAAAGGCTTCAAGATTGATGAACAAGTTTGATTCTTGGCCAAGAATTTCATGTCATACGAATACCATCTATGCCATTTTTAAATTTTCGGTTGTTTATGCCATTTCTGTAGACATTTTTGAGTAAGAAATTAAAAATTTGAGAGTTTTGGAATTTTGGGTTTTGGTTAATGTGAAAAAATTTGGACATGAGATTTTGTGTATTGATATGTTTTTGTGATCATGTACTTGTATTTAGTTCATTATTGAATTTGGTTAAGTTAATTCAAGTTAATTTTACATTTGATGAAGAAAATAAATTCATTGAAAAGCTTGCAACAATGGTGAAAGAAAGAGAAAAATGGGTGCTTTTATGTGAAGAAGAAGAAGGAGGAGGAGGAAGGGGGATGGGGGGGGGAGGGGTTGCGGTACTGAAGAAGAAAAAGTAATTGGGGTAGGGTGGCGTGGGGTGGGGGCTGTGAAGAAGAAGAAAAAAGGGAGTGGGGTCTATTTTATTTATATAAAATATATATTTTTATAAAAAAAATATTATGTAAAGAAGAAGAAGGAGGAAGAGGAAGGGGGGATGCAGGGGATGGGGGGATGGAGGGCTGCTGTACTGAAGAAGAAGAAGTAATTGGGGTGGGGGCTGTGAAGAAGAAGAAAGAAGGGGGTGAGGTCTATTTTATTTATATAAAATATATATTTTTATATATAAAAAATATATAAAAAATATACTCTTTTAAAATTTAAAAATATTTATAAGAGGATATTATATATATATATATGTATATATTTTTCTTTTTCAAAAGAATATATAAAAACTAAGTGAGTGGGATTATTTTTTTTTGAAAAAATTATAATTTATTACGTGGCAATGACATGAAACTGATGTGGCAGTGATTTGACAATGACGTGGCGCGTGTGTAGTATATTCTCCGTGTGAGAGTGGATTTTGATTTTGAGGGTGAATTTAATTCACTTGAATGTTGTTAAGAGGGGTAAATAAACGAAAGTTAAGTGCTAAAGTGAGTTTAGAGGACAAGTTCAGGGGGGTAAAATGTTTTTTCTCTTTCTTAAAATGTATAATATTACATGGTTTAGTTTTATGGTTTGGTAACCATGAAAACTCTCACTTTTATGTAGTCACCGATTTGGTTATATCCCATGGTTTTCTTATTTTTATTTCAATTATTTCCTTACTTAATATTATATAATATTACTTTAGCCTTTACCCTATATTATTTAACTCCACCTCATACCCCGTCTCTTACCTCCACCCCCCCAAAAAAAATATTTTTAAAAAAATTTATTTTTAAATAATTTTAAAATTTATGCTTATCCCACCCCCTACCCCGACCCACTACCCACAACCCATTTTCTTAAAATGTATTTTTTAAAAAAATTTCAAAACTTTTTCTAGCTCCAACCTCACCCACCCCTCCCCCTCCCTCATCACCTACCCACACCAATTTTTTTTTTTTTTAAGTTTCAAAATAAATTTCTTACTCCACCCCCCCCCCCTATCCCCCCCCCCCCCCCCCCCCCCCCCACAAAAAAAATTATTGTATTTTAAAAAGAATTCAATTTTTTTCTTACCCACCCCGTACCCCAACTCTTCCCCTCCCCCACTCAACTACCCCCACCACCAAAATATTTTTTAAAAAAAAATTATAATTTTTTTCTTATGTCACCCCCTTATCCTATTCGTTTTCATTATTTTCTGTTAAATATATACAAATATTTTTAGAATATATTTTTCTATTTAGTAACAAACACAAGAAAATAAGTAAGCAATAATTTATTTTAATAATTTTTTTTTGTTGGGCATTTTATATCATACATACCCGTAGCATACACAAAATATGCATTCAAATTTTGAACTTGTCGTTGATGTCACGTCTCAAAACACCAAAAGAAAGTGAAATTTGTTACTATAAAAAATGAATCTGATTACATTTTGTTTGATCTACTCTTTTATTGATTTTGTTAGAGTTTACTTGAATTTTAATAACTTTATATATATTTACATGATATAATTTGTGACAAATTAGCAAGAAGATTTTTGTTTATTAATAATTATTGATAAACTTAACATTTATAATAGTTATTAATTAAGGGCATTTTAGTAAACTTACCAGTTACGATACAGTACCATACCATCAAACCAACTAATAAAACTGTTACAACAGTGAACGATATAGTCCATCCAAACATTGTATTGTACTGGACTATAAGTACAATACCATACAATACAGTATTATACATTATGAAACCATGATAAATCACCATCCAAACAAACACTTAAGCAATGGATTAGATGGTAGTCCCCATAGACATCTAAATTTTTTCCACTTCCTCATTAAAATTCATTTTTGAGGTTTCAACCTAGTTTTCTAATTTCTCATTTTTTGCACTTTAGGTTTACATTACAGAGGGCCGGTAGATGACTGTTTTAAGCCCATCTTGGTTGGGTTGCAACAACTAATATTTTGGGCCGGATAGTGGGTAGTGAACCAATTTGTTTGGTCAGATGAAATTGTTGGGCTCTGAAGTGATTGCTTTATTTGCATGGTTTGCCCTTTAAATGTGTTGGTTTTTAATTTTTGTCCTTAGAATTGAACTTATGTCTAGCGGGACATATTTAAGGGTGTGCAACATAACTTGTGAGATACTATGCGAAAATACAAATATCTATGCCCTATAATTTTGTCATTTTTTTTTACATTAATGGGCAAAAATAAAAAGACCAACACAAAATGGGGATAAAAGTGCATATGATCTATTGAGTTTAGGTAGGTATGTCTTAACTACTGTGGAAGGAGTAAATGGAATTTACGTAAATGTATCTTTCAGCTAACTACTTACCAAAATACACTTTCACTTTACATATTATGTATATATCATGCATAGATATAGTATTATATGAATATTTAATATTAAAAAAATACATTACATATACGTTGTGTACATATTTTGTGTAACACCCCGTATTTTTGGGCTAGACATTGAACTATCGCTCCTATGTGCGTAAACTCTAATCCCATGATTTGCACTTGAATATATGTGTCATGATCATTATCATAGTGTGAAGAGTAATTATTGGGTGAAAATGTTCATATAAATCACTTAGAGCAGAGTTGAGCTAAGAACCTTTGATTCGGCCAAATTTTGGTATTTGATCCTACAAGGGTCAACTTTAAAAGTGTATAAATTCAAGAATATGTGGGATTTTTCAGCTCAGGACCCACCAAATTATATATAATTGAGTCATCTTTTCAATGCATCCAATTTCACCTTAATCCGATACCCAAGCAAAAAGTTATGACCATTTTCGTGAGAAACAGTAAGGGTCCGTCATAGCTCCGCACCATGTAGGCTATTTCCTTGGAATAGGGTCCGTGCTACGCAAGATATTCCCCCTGAATATAGTCCGTGCCATGTAGGCTATTCCCTCAGAATAGGGTCGCTCCACATAGGCTATTCCCCCGGAATAGGGTTCGCGCCACATAGGCTATTCCCCCATTAAAGGGTCCGTTATGTGGAGACGTTGTATTTTCAGTTTTGGGATTAAAGGGGTCAAGGGATAATTTGGTCCTTTCTCCTCAACCCTAGTCATTCAAAAGACAATTTATAACACTCAAAAGGGCATTATTTGCTCATTATCCTCGAAACTACTCACGTAGAAACCCTCCCCTTCCTAAGATCGAGCAATTCAAGCCTTTCTTCCCAGGAACAAGAAATTCAACTTTCTCTCCAAGAATTCAAGTATCCAAGCTCCAAGTTCAAGTTTTTCTTCAAGGATTCAAGTAATTAAGGTATATGAGATATTCATCAATGAGTTCCTTCCACTCATTGAGGTAAAAAATCCCTTTTTTGGTTAAAGTATGAATTTCTCCTCTTTGATGAAAAAAATACATGTTCAAGATGAATTAATCCATGTTTTCTCTGTAAATCTAAATTCAAGCCCTGTAAACGTGTATTCTATGTAAATTAGGTTATTTCATGCTTCGAGTTTCAAGTATCCATGCAACATTCAATGAAATTATGAAATTATACATGTCCCCTCATTAATTTACATTCAAGCCATGCTAATAGTTCTAACCTATGTGATTCATGCTCCTATATACTTGAAGTTTCAAATCCTCATGTCACGTTTTTTTCAATATCATATTAGATTCTTGAATTTATGTATTGAACCATGTGAACATGATATCCTCCCAAGTTTAATTCATCCCCATGTTTAAATTCATGGACCTCATTCGTTCATTGAAATGTATTATGTTTTGGGACTCCGAAGTTCTATCTTTCTACCAATGTTTTAAGTGATATTATCTTATTTTTGTATCATTCAGTGTTGGTGGGTTATGAAGTATTTACTCTTATCTCAGAGTTTCAAGTAACAAGTCAGTTAGAACCAAGATTTTATCACCATATTCAGATCATCATTTTTATAATGAACTTACTGGTATTATTTAATGTTAAATACATCAGTTTACATATTTATGATTACTTCAGATTATACATGCACTGCATTTTTCAAAATACCTTATATGAGCAAATTAGTTATTAGTGCAGGTATCAATTATGTTTTATGTCAGTTTAGTTCGGAGTAGGATTTTGCACCGAGTGAACCCAGGGATGGGGGATCACCTGCCAGTAGAAGGTGTGAGCTTTAGTAATAGTCCTTGAGTTCCAGAACTATGTAGCCATCGTAAGTTTTTAGAGGTCTTCCTACCAGTAGAGAGTTGACATTCTCTTAGGGGAACCTGCCAGTAGAGGGTGACACCCTAGTCCTTTGGGACACCAGATTAGTGGATCTACACAGCCAGTGTTAGTACCCGTGACAAGGTACTGACACCCTTCTAACTGGGTTGTAGGTTGGACCCCGATTAGCTCAAATTAGGGCATGACGGTTACATGATACCTCCCATAGTTTCAGTCAGTACTCAGTCTATACAAGTTTGGGTTTGTTTGACCAAGTAATTAGATTTTTAGTTATTCAGATCATTTCACTACATGCTTTACTTGGTCTTGCATTCTCATTTTTATATGCTCATGTTTTAATCATTAGTATCCATACATGATCCTTAGTCCAGTTTACAACATGTTTAGCTTTATATGAGATTTACATACAATATTCATATTTTATTGCTTGTTAGCTTACATAATTATTTTCAGTTCATATTTATAAATCTCACTATGACTTACGGTTTTTACTTATAGCCATGTTCTTTAATGTACGTTTTAGAAAATAACTCATGTCCCCAGTTTTAAAGAATATTTTAAATATTTCCATGATTTGGTGCATGTCATCATATACTCAGTACATTCCAACATATTGACCATATATATATGTTTGTGGCTGCATCCTTTATAATATAGGTACCAGATATAGCTTATACACCAAGGTCAAACAATTCTCAGCTCTCAGCCAGCAGGTGATGAGTTCTGCTATTTTAGGAACTCCAATCCATTACAGTTCATGTGTTGTATTGTTATTATCCTTATATATTGATTAGTGGTAGTTGGAGACATATCCCATTTACCTATAGTCAGTATAGTAGAGACTTCATAGATAGTCAGTCAGAGTCATTACATGTAATTCAAGTTTCTTTCTTTAGTTTTATCATGATGTAAACTTAATCAGTATTATATTTATTCAGACTTTTTCATGATCATATTTTCGCTCAGTGAATTTACTTTTATACAATTTAAATCAGTTGCTCAATCAGTATGCAGTTTATAGGTTAGCTTGGGATCACTTGTGGTTTCAATCACCGTTTTACGACTAGGGGTAGTCGGGTCATGAAAAACTTGGTATCAGAGACCAGAGTTCAAGTGTCCTAGGGTGTCTATAAATTTGTGTCTAGTTGAGTCTTGCAGAATGGTACGGAGATGTCTATACTTTTCTTTGAAAGACTACAGGATATTTAAGAAATTTTTTCATTCTTTTATGTCTCAGACTGTGCAATAAAAGTATTCCCTAAAGAACTTATGCAGATTATTATGTTAATCCATTCATGCCAACTCTTTCTTATTCTTAAGGAAATAGAAATAGCCAAGCTTAAATCCTTATAGATAGAGTTTTCTCAAATAGCCCCACAGACAGTTATGGGATTGCACGTAGTTTCAAAAATATCCCATTAGTTCTTTTAAGTTCTAAAGTTTGAACGATTTAATTTATGTTCATGAAAATTGTGCACTAACCCAAAGTCAGATGTGCCCTCAAATCCCTTATCAGAATCCTATGAAAACATATGATCTAGAGTTAGAAGTATGAACCTAGAAGTTTTAACAATAGTAAAACGGGGATAGTATTTATTTGGATTTAGTAGATTACTTATCCATGAAGCCATAAAGGTGCTTTGTAGTTTGTTTAATAGCACTTTGAGAGAGATTCTCAGTTAAGAGAGACTTAGAGTATGTTAATACTTTAGTCGAGATAGAGATTAGAAAGTGACCACAAAGATAGAGTAGCTTGTTAAGGTTGAATATGTTCATAAAATTTGGTGTGGATTAATATTTCATGATTCCTATCCAATAGTAGTTAGTGGGAATTGGTGAATGATAAGTTATGTGGATATTTATATTGAGTGTTAGAATCTAAGTTTGAATTGTGGATGATTGAGCTAATAGAAAGAGAGTTGAAATTCTTGATAGTGTAAACTCAGGGTATGGTAATACTCCTGAAGATTCTAAGTTAGTTAGTGTTTAAGTTATTATATGATGATTATTAGGGCTATAGAAAGTTAAGAGTTGTACCTCAGAAGAAAGTATTAGCAGAGGGTTGTATACTTTAAGGTACAGTCTTTTAGGGTGAGTTTAGTATTCGTGTGTATTGTTATATCCCAAACTCTAGAGTAAAGTGGTTACAGTTCAGTTTAGAGTTTATTAAATGAGCCTAAAGACTTAGAGTGATGGCTTAAAGCTAAGGGTGAGATGATAGAATTAGGAACCAAGTTAAGTTTTCAAATTATAGTAGTGATGCCAGTGTGTTATATAACATCACTAGGGGAGAAAGATACCTGACCTATTCTTATCTCAGTGCAAAGTTTTATACTTCAGTCATCACGATATCTACTTATGCCTTATATGTCAACTCCATGATCATAGCTCATATTCATACACTTTCCATAGAATCATATACGCTTCCAGTTTCTAGTATAAAGAGTTCCATTTCACTCAGCAATAAAAATCATGTTCCATGAATTTATAAACTCCAAACTCAGGTCATGCAACTCATGACTCATGTACTCATGCTTTACAGTACACTCAGTTCCCATAACTCATGGTGCACTCTTAATAATCAGTAAAATTTATATTATGTTATGTATGTCCTCAGTTTAGATCTCTTTAATGAATTTATGCCTTGATACTC
This sequence comes from Capsicum annuum, assembly GCF_002878395.1. Taxonomy (NCBI): domain Eukaryota; kingdom Viridiplantae; phylum Streptophyta; class Magnoliopsida; order Solanales; family Solanaceae; genus Capsicum; species Capsicum annuum. The sequence continues at coordinate 104,139,251 of NC_061122.1, read as the reverse complement.
TATTCCTCAGGCCTTAGTTAAGTGTTAAAGTTAGGTATAGTATTCTTTCAGGCTTCAGGATCTTATGTTCTAACTTTCAGTGACCTCTCCTTATGAAATGATAGTGGTGATGAACAATTATTTAGATGAGAGAAAGAAAATGTTTCTTGTTGTGGAAAGATTGTTGTATGTTTTTTATGAAAGGATATAAGTATGAAGGAATATTGAGGTAGAGCTTTTGATATATGTCATGGTTAGTTGAATTTTGGGTGTGTTTTCTTTGGGATAGTACATGGAAGCTGTTACTGATAGAGGTTTAGAGAATATGAGAAAGATAATTTTATAGTTGTTTGCCTAAAAGTTCATATGTGGTCATGAAGATAGGCTTGAATGTTATGTTGGTGTAAAAGTGGATGGGTGAATCGTGCGCTAGTAAATTCCTAGTAAGAGTTTGAATTTAGTTATTGAAGTGGTAAGAAGAATTATTCTTGAGATGATAAGTTATGAAAACGACAGGGTATTAAATTCATGGTTCAAACTAGTATTATGGTGCTATGTTCAGTACCTTGTGATTTCGAGTTAGGCTTGAACATGGTGAGGGTATGTAGTTCAACTCAAACTTGGGGCTAACCTTGAAAATTAAAAGCTGCATTGCCTAGGGCTAGTAATTCTATCCTAGCTTGTGTTTTATAGGCCTATGTTCCATGTTACAAAGTTAAAGCTATATTAAGATTCCTTACTTAGATATCTTATTCAGATCATGCCTAAGAATTCTATGCTCCCTAATGTTTTTAGAACTTCTTAGAAAGAGTGTTGAAGAAATACTCCAGTTGAGTATAAGTTTTTAGTATGATTCAGTCCATATGGCCAACAATTAAGTTTAACACTTAGACAGATAAGCTCCTATTGTTTTCCATCTTCCCATCTAGTCTTACAATCCAAAGTTTCATGAATATGGCTAGTCCATGAGGTAATTCATTCACGTCTAATTGCGAGTTCAGTTCAGTCCAAGCATCATGCCTACAATTCAGATATTTAGTCATAATTCAGTTCATAAGTGTTTAGTGAATGATCTCAGTTTTCCAAGTATTCCAACTCAGACAGTGTAATACTCCTTGTACGACCTTAGTCACATTATCTCATGATTCATACTTACATAATATACTTGGCGATGCCATGAAGCTTCTGTTCCTTTAATTCCTATATGTGTTTTGTTGAGGGATAATTCCTAATAAGAAGTTACGTACTTTATACCCTCCTTAGTAACTTTTGGAATTTTATTGCCTTAATTATCACTTTGTAGTTCTATATGTATGATCGTATCATGAACATTTCAAGTAAGTTCTAAACTCTTAGCATGAATCAACTCCTTTCAGTCAATAGAGTCAAGTCAACTCAGAAATTAGTTTCATGATGGATGTTTTAATGTTTCAGCTCAGCTGTATCCTTTGATAGCAAATATGTCATGTCTACATTATTCCATACTTCTAAGACTTCAACAAGTTCCTATCTGACATTCGAGGATGAATGATTCTAAGGGGGAGATAATGTAACATCCCGCATTTTTGGGCTAGACATTGAACCGTTATTTCTACGTGTGTAAACTTAAATATCATGATTTGCATTTGAATACATATTTTATGATCATTATCCTTGTGTGAAGAGTGCTTATTAGGTGAACAATGTTCATAGGAATCACTTAGAGCAAATTTGAGCTAAGAGCCTTTGATTCGGTCAAATTTTGGTATTCGATCCTACAAGGGTAAACTTTGAGCGTGTATAATATCTGAAATATGTAGAAGTTTTCATATCAAGATCCGCCAAATAATAGAAACTTGAGTCCTCTTACCAATGCATCCAATCTTGCCTTAATCCGATACCTGAACAAAAAGTTATGACCATTTTCATGAGAAATAGTAAGGGTCCGTGATAGCTCCGTGCCACGTAGGCTATTACCCCAGAATAGGGTCTACGCCACACAGGATATTCCCTTAAAATAGGGTCCACTCCATGTAGGATATTCCCCCGAAATAGGGTATGCGCCGCGTAAGCTATTCCCCTACTAAAGGGTCCACTATGCTGAGACGTTATATTTTCAGTTTCAATATTAAAGGGGCTAAAGGGTAATTTGGTTCTTTATTCTCAACCCTATTCGTCCAAAACACAACTTATAACACTCATAAGGGAATTATTTTCCCATTATTCACAAAACTACTCACGTAGAAACCCTCCCCTTCCCAAGAATGAACAATTCAAACCTCTCTTCCCAAGAACGAGAAATTCAACTTTCTCTCTGAGAATTCAAGTAGCCAAGCTCCAATTTCAAGTTTTTTTTCAAGGATTCATGTAATTAAGGTATGTAGGGTATTCATCAATGGGTTACTTCCACCCATTGAGCCCAAGAATCCCCTTTTTGGTTAAAGTATGAATTTTTCCTATTTGAATACATGTTCAAGATGAATTAATCCATGTTTTCTTTGTAAATCTAAATTCAAGCCCTGTCAATGTGTATTCTATTTAAATTAGGTTATTTCATGCTTCAAGTTTCAAGTATCCATGCAACATTCAATGAAATTATGAAATTATACATGTCCCCTCATTAATTTACATTCAAGCCATGCTAATAGTTCTAACCTATGTGATTCATGCTCCTATATACTTGAAGTGTCAAATCCTCATGGCACGTTTTTTTCAATATCGTATTAAATTCTCGAATTTATGTATTAAACCATATGAACATGATATTCCCCCAAGTTTAATTCATCCCCATGTTTAAATTCATGGACCTCATTCATTCATTGAAATGTATTATGTTTTGGGACTTTGAAGTTCTATCTTTCTACCACTGTTTTAAGTGATATTATCTTATTTTTGTATCATTCAATGCTGGCGGGTTATGAACATTCGATACCTATGTGTTTACTCTTGTTTCAGAGTTTCAAGTAACAACTCAATTAGAATCAAGATTTTATCACCATATTCAGATCATCATTTTTATAGTGAACTCACTAGTATTATTTTATGTTAAATACATCAGTTTACATGTTCATGGTTACTTCAGATTATACATGTACTACATTTTTTAGAATACCTTATATGAGCAAATCAGTTATCAGTGCATGTATCAGTTATGTTTCGTGTCAGTTTAGTTGGGAGTAGGATTTAGCACTAAGTGAACCCAAGGATGGGGGCTCACCTGCCAGTAGAGGGTGTAACCTTTAGTAGCAGTCCTTGATTTCCAGAAGTACGTGGCCACCATAGATTTTTAGCGGTCTTCATGCAAGTATAGGGTTGACATTCCCTTAGGGGCACCTTCCAGTAGAGGGTGACACCCTAGTCCTTCGGTACACCAGATTAGTGAATCCACATAGCCAGTGTTAGTACTTGTGAAAAGGTACTGACACCTTTTCAACTGAGGTTACAGGTTGGACCTCGATTAGCTCAGATTGGGGCATGTCGGTTACATAATACCTCCTACAGTTTTAGCCAATACTCAGTCTATACAAGTTCGGGTTTACTTGACCAAGTAATCAAATTTTCTATTATTTAGTTATTCAATCATTTCACAACATGCTTTACTTGATCTTGCATTCTCAGTTTTACATGTTCATGTTTTAATGCTTAGTATCCATACATGATCCCCAGTGCAATTTTACAACATGTTCAGCTTTACATGAGATTTATATACAACATTCATGTTTTACTGCTTCCCAGCTTACAAAATTGTTTTCAGCTCGTATTTATAAATCTCACTGACTTACAATTTTCACGTATAGCCATGTTTTAAAATTATATGTTTCAGCAAATAACTTATGTTCCTAGTTTTAAAGCATGTTTTAAATATTTCCATGATTTAGTGCATGTCTCTATATACTCAGTACACATACTGACCATATATATGCGTTTATGGATATATCCTTCATAATGTAGGTACCAAATATAGCTTATACACCAGGGCCAGACAGTTCTCAGCTCTCAGCCAGCAGGTGATGAGTTCTCCTATTTCAGAAACTCCAGTCCATTACAGTTCATGTGTTGTATTGTTATTATCCTTATGCGTTGATTAGTGGTAGTTGGAGGCATGCCTAAACTACCTATAGTCAGTATAGTAGAGGCTTTATAGATAGTCACTCAGAGTCATTACATGTAATTTAAGTTTCTTTCTTCATTTTTATCATGATGTAAACTTTATCAATAGTACATTTATTCAGACTTTCTCATGATCATGTTTCCGCTTAGTAAATTTAGTTTTTATACAATTTAAATTAGTTGCTCAAGCAGTATGCCAATTCACGGGTTAGCTTGGGATCACTTGTGATTTCAAGCATCGTGTTACGAATAAGGGGTAGTCTCAGGTCATGACATTTTGTAACCTAGATAGCCAAATGGTATTTAACTGTAATTTTGCATGAGTTAAATGAGTTTTTGATCCATAAAATTATCTTGAATATAATGGGTATTTTGAGTCATAAGAAAATAGGTGAAAAATCAATTTTGCTCAAAATAACTTGAAAAAATAGGTAAATATTTTCTCTCGTTCAAAATTTCCTATGACATTTGATATGTAGGTTTGACATCTATAATCAGGGAATTTAATATTTACCATAGAGCAAGTGTACTATGTATTAAAAGTGGATTATATATGTAATGTATTAAAAGTGAATTATGTATGCAATATCGATATATTAGAAGTGTATTAAAATGTATTATACTTGTTTTGGTTAAAAAAATACACTATATATATTAAAAATAAATTATGCATGCAATATGGATGTATTACATTATGTGTTAAGAGTGAATTATTCATGCAATATGGATGTATTATAAGTGTTTTAAATATATTACGCTTCTTTTGGTAAATAGATCTACACTATATTAAAGTGATTATGTATCTATAATCTATATCTATATTTATAATCTATATCTATAACTATATCTATAATCTATATCTGTAATCTATAATCTATAATATATTAGAAGTGTGAAGACCCTTAGAAAAGTGATTTGAACTTTTTGTCCTTTATTAAAAGTCTCTGTTTTAGACAAAATTATCTTTATACTATTTTTTAAATAAATAATACAGAGAATTCATTGAAATATGATTGTCAAACCTTTCCTTATTTGAATTACATACCTTAAATATAGATTTTTAAATTAATTAAAATTTTACTTGAAAGTTTGGGACATTGACATTAATACTTAGTAACACACAATACTACTCCAATTGTATTTCTAATAGACAACTTAATTTGCCCTGAACTTATTAAAAATTAATGTTATATGTATTTAATACTTTCTCAATTTGGATTCTTTTAGATTTAATTCCGGCTCCGCTTGTATTGTCAGTTGTTTAAGGTCATTTATGTAGGAAATTAAATATGATATATTCAAACAGTTTTTTAAAAATTATACTATCCTTAGTTATAAAAGTAATCACATGATGCAAGATATGCAAAAGGAAATAGTAATGAGGCTAGAGAAAAAAAGAAGAAAATTCACGTAAAAAGGAATAAAGAAAAGAAGATACGGGAAATAAAAAACTGGTAACATTTGCATAAATTTTTTCTTATTTAAACTCTGATGTCCTAAATATATAAAACTTCAATATCACTAGAATTTTAACTTATATAAATTTTACTTAAATTACATATAACTAACAAATAAAATTAATAAAGAAGAGAATTTAAAATATTGAAAGAAAAGAAGGAAATACAAATTAGTATAATTAAAGAGTTTGTCCTGAACCTGGGGTGCATCGAAAAAAATCTCTCTATACTTTACTCTCCCCAGGGGCGGCTCAACAAAGTTTGAGGCCTAAAGCTAAACATTGATGAAAGACCTATTTTTATTTAGTCTAGACTAACGATATGATATATGAGTGACTATTATATTTTAAGGAACTTTCGTGGTTAGATAAAAAATATTTTTATATTTTTATTTTATATGATTTCAATTTTTTATGACTAAATAAAAAATAAATATTTTCATATATTCAAATTATTCAAACTTATCTTGAATTTTTTTATTAACAAAATATACTTTTTACTTTAAATACTCAAAAAATATATTGTATAACCCTACTATTATTGAAAAATGAGGCCCTCAAATGTTTGGGGCCTAAAGCCCCTGCTTTACTTGCTTTATGCAAGAGTCGACACTGACTCTCCCCAAACTCCACTTTGTGTGAATACAATGGATATGTTGTTGTTGTTGTTATAATTAAAGAGTCCTAAATAAAATTTATTAGAGAGATTAATAATTAAAGAGCCTAAAATATATTGTAAGAGAAAAATTATACTAAGGATCATTATGCGTCATGTTGTTGTACTATGAATATCGATCTGGAGGTGACCTTCATTCTCTGTTTATGTTTCTTTTTCTAGATTCATATTGAATTTATTTGGTTATAGAGAAAATACTTGTGAATGTGGATTCGTTATTCATAAAGGAAATAGGAGTGAATTGTATGTGATACTAGAATTTCAAACATACATACTTCTACTAATTATTTTTTTATTTTGATTCGAGTTGTTTTTTGGTTTATTCATCATTATATTTTCTTCTATTTCTCTTTATTTTTTTAATTAATGACTTTAAAGATTATATATATAGGAGTTATACATAATTAATAGTCGAAAATGGATTCTCCCCTATTGATAATTTTTCGTGTTTTTCTTTCAAGTGAAAATTTTGACAATGAATTCTCCTCTTTCGGTAATTTCTTGTGTTTTTATTGAATGAACTACGATGACACCAACATGTTGTTGTCGAATGAAGAAGCCGGAAATATCAAATATTTTTTTTAATTGTCATTATTATTCTCTAATTGTTGAGAGAATGTACGTACAAAATTGACATTGTCTAATTTCACATGCAAAGCACGTACACTAAACTAGTGTAGTAAAATTATATAGCTATAAATGGTAAATACTTTTTCTAAATACGATATATTTAAGTGGGTCTTTGGGCCACAGGTGACAAAAGAGTTTTAAAATGAGGTGTAGGTGACACAAGTCTTAATTATTAGTTGGAGGTGACAATTACTTAGTAAGAAAGTTGAAAATTTTTGAAAATAACCCATAAGTTTTTAAATTTATACTTTGGTCCCAATGTTTACCTAAAGTAATGGAAAACGAAGTGAAAAAAAAGGCACATTTCTCTCTTTTCTCATCCATTGTTGTTTTCTCTCTCTTAGCAATTTTTGTTGTTCATTATTTCTGCTGTTTTATTCATCATCTTCTACTTCATTGTCATCTTCATCTTCTTCTTGTCGACCATTTGTTGTTGTTGTTGTTGTTGGTACAACGTTACTGCTTCTATCTGACCAATTTCTTAGGTCAAATTTTGTTTACTACATCACTTTCCACTTTGGCATTACTTCATAGGTGACTTTGTTAAGTAAAATTATGATTTTTATTTGTATTTTTCATCTGGGTACTCTTCTATTATTCCAACAATGGATAGAACCCAGATCATGAATCCAACATAAGTGCCCACAATTTAAACAGATCAATCGTCTGGTGTATCAGATGAGTAATCTGTTGCATCAGAAGTTTTATCTATTGTATTAGACTGTTTATCTGTTGCATCAAAAGATTTATCTGTTGCATCAGACGTATTATCTGTTTCATCAGGATATTTATCTGTTTCACCAGACTGATTATCTGTTGCAATGAATGATTAATTTGTTTGGAACAACACAAATCAGCCCCTCCCATGTGTTTTAACTCTTGCTATTACTAAGGGATTCAAAATTATTTCTTACGTCCAATACCAGTCCCAAATTTTCTAATTCGATTTCTCATCTTACTTGTCTTTTTCATTAATCAAGAAAAGATTAAAAAAAATCCATGTTTTACCCTTTGCATTAATCACTTTTTCTTCAAATTAAAATGAAAACATCATTTAATAGAGGGACTATACGCCGACCGACGTTAAAAGCTTTCTTCTCTTATGAAATTTTGATTGAATAGCAAACAATGGTTATTTCAAAAACGTCTACTATCCCACCAACTGATCAGTGTGTTATTATAAACTAGACATGTTATTAATTATTTTTCTTAATCAATGTGGCATCTCAATTTGGGATGGATAATTTGAGATGGAGGGAGTAGGAATTAAAACGTCAGAGCCAAGCAACAAACTAAGAATCTGTTGAAACCGACTATTTATCTGTTGTATCAGACTTCTTATCTGTTGCAACATGAGTAATCTATTTTGAACAACACATCAGCCCCAGCCACAAACCCAACACATAAATCTTGCTATTGCTACTGGATTCTAAATTATTCCTTTTTACGTCGAATCGTCGACATGTTTGTTGAGAAGATAACAGACAATGAAAATTAAATATGGATTAAAACGTCAAAGGTCAAACATAATTTTTTTTATTAAACAAAAAATAAATAAAAATACATATAATAGACTAAAAGAAAAATAATAATCTAATTATTATTATTATTATTATTATTATTATTATTATTATTATTATTATTATTATTATTATTATTATCATCATCATCATTGCCAGTAGGCCAATCTTCAACCAGAAGTAGTAAGACCCTCCTCAGCCTGCGTATCTCGCAGAGCATTCTTGCTCTAACTCTTTCCAGTTCCCACTGTAGGTCACGAACTTGATTCCAAAGTTCATTCACAGCGTCTTGCCGAAAAGCAACGTCCCACACTGGGTCAACCATAATCTTCTAGAGTGTAATAAGAAAGATGAGATGCAATAAATAAATAGAGTCTAGTTGAATGAACGATTGAGTAAGAAGGGACCTATTTATAGAGATTTGAATTTGAATGAGAGAAAAAAGGCGCGGCTATTCACCTCCATTCATTAATTACATTTTTGATTAAATTAAGAAAATAAATATTATGATAAGTCATGATTTTTCAGATTATTATTAATTAGTTATTTCTAAGAACCATTTTTATTAAGTTGTGGCAACAGATTCTATATCTGTTGCATCAGATAACACATCTGCGACAACAGATATATTATATGTTGTAACAAATATAAAATATGTTGCATCAGATAATCTATCTGTTGTAACATATAATCTAACTGTTCACCTCCATTTATTAATTACATTTTTGATTAATGTGAAAAGTAATGACTTAATTAAATTAAGAAATATTGTGTTAAGTCATGACTTTTCATATTATTATTATCAATTAGTTCTTTACAAGAATTATTTTTATTGAGTTGTGACAACAGATTCTTTATCGGTTGCATCAGATAAATCATCCATGACAACAGATATATCATCTGTTGCAACAATAGTGAACCTGTTGCATCAGATAATATATTTGTTGCAACATATAATCTACTTTTTTTAAAAAACTATCATCATATCAGTAATCCAAATTTGCTGATTTTTTTATTTTATAAATTAAAAAAAAAACACCTTTTCAAATTCTTTAATAAAATAATAATCATTTTTATTTTCTGGCAATAGATTGTATATCTATTGAATCTGATAAACCATCAGTTGCAATGGATATACCATCTGTAGCAACAAATAGACATTCTATATTAATATCTTTTTTGATTTCTTCTAACAGATGATACATCAGCCGCAACAGATGGAAAATTTGATGCATTAGCAACACTGATGAATGTATGTGTTTTTGTTTTAAACAAAAAGTCACGACCGACCTTCACCTTATTTTTCTTAACAATCATCATATAAGTTAATTAATCCAATATTGTGACTTTTTTTATTATATAATAAATAATTTTAAAAAATAAATTAAAAAACAAAAATGGTGAAAAGTCACGATCAGTTATTAAAATTAAATAACCGTTCTTTTACGGTTATAAATTATCTTTATCATTTATTTCCTTATTATTTATTTACGAAATATTTTTCATATTAAATAATCGGAAAGTCATACCTTTTCTTTTCTTTTTTGTCCTCTCAATAACAACAATAGCCTTTTTTTATTAATAACCGTCTGGTGCAACATATGATTGATCTGTCGCATCAGGTTAACCTCTATTGACACAAATTGCTCAATCCCTAGCACCAACTGCCGATATGTTGAGAACAAGGAATAAACAGAATGATTATTAAATACTAAATAAGAATTAAAAATTCAAAGTCAACCACCAAATGACATAGATTTTTGAATCCCTTGGGTAGATCCGATATACAAAAAGAGGAAAATACATGTGCTAAAATAAAAAACATTACTGATATGTCATATGTTGCAATAGATGTATATATCTGTTTGATTTCTCCAACAGATACGTCATATGTTGCAACAGGTTGATCATCTGTCGTAATAAATGTCTCTAATTATTTGATAATATAAACAGATGTGGCATCTGTTGCAACTAGCTAGTCATCTGTTTATCTAATTTAAGCCATAGATGGGCTAGGAAGAATAAGGTGTGTGCAGATGGATCCATTATCATATGTGTGGGAGTTAAGTATGTATTATTGATAATGTCACGGGGATAACACACACAAAGTACAATATTTTTGTAAATGCAAATTTTAACCGATTAGGCATTGATCATTTAAACAACATCCTGCATTGTACTGTTAAGTTTGATGGGTTTGAAATTAATAAGGCTGAGGACCTCATAAAGATGGTGAAGATACCCTGTTACGAATTACTGATGGTTGTTGCTTGTGTTTATGCGTATCAAGTTTTGAGAAGGGGTCAATATTTGTCGTCATTACAGAGAACCAATAGCGATTGTACTTAACTTTAAGTATGCATTGGACTTTGAGAACACCTTCAAAGCCTCGCACTGCATCAAACAAGAACAGAAAACCAATAGAAATTCCCTTGGTCCAAATTTATATGGTTGGGTTGCTCGCTCGGGGTGATGATTATATGCCAGAATGTGCAGTAGGAGAATGCCTTCGAGGGAAAATGGGTGGTTGGTGGAAGACTATATCATCTGAGAGCTAATTGAAGAAGAGACATAGGGTAGAAAGTAACTTCTAACGAATCTAGCCGATGGAATTATCTTAAAAGATGCGAAATCTAAATCAAGTGCAAATGTAATAATGTATCCGGTAATGTAATTTCGTCTGTTGTTTCTCTGAAAGAAAAATAATACAGATGGACACTTTTCTAGGGAGCTGCGTGGTCGGGATTATCACCTAGATAGAAAATAGGAGAAGACCAACAAAGTAGTCTTACGGGTATCGAGGGTTGAAATGATGTACAGCAAGTCTAGAAAACTTACGCCAAAAGCAACTGCAGTTAAAATAAGGAATCTAAGTGAAGGCAGAAATTTCTGAATTTTAAATTTCATTCCATGCCTTCTTGTTTGTGTTTTTGATCAGGTCTACTACCATTGACCTGATCGGAACCACAAACGAGATTGAAAGGCAAATAGAGTATCATTACTTCCTTAGAAATATGGATTAATTGATTGTGTTTTCTTGCCTTAGCATGCTTTCAACATTCCTTGGAGAAGATCAGATGCTTGCTATAGTATGTGAATCCCGATAATTTTCAAGCTTGCCTCCAACTTGCTGATTCTGTATTCAAGCTGTTCATTGTCGTCTTCAAAGTTGGTAAGGAGTTCCTCATCTCTTGTAAGCTCGATCAGGAACACTACCTTCAAAGTTGTGGCATTCTAGAAGCCCTTTAGAATACTTTTTTCAAAAGCCTTAAAGGATACAAGGAGGGTCGATGTGTTTGTTTTAGGTCAAAATGTGTTGATGCACATTGAAGATGTGGTCCCAACAGTTGAACAACATACTTTTATCTAGTGTTTCTCAATGCATCTTTCTCAAACAGTTTGATAAATTAATAAGCAAGGAGTTACGTAGCATGTGATGTAAACCGACTCTACCAAGCCTATCAAACGATACGTAACTCCGAGCTAGTGCACAAATTAGTTATCAAAAAATATAACCAAGTTAGTGCACAAATTAAACAAGCTTAATCTGTCAGCCTTTCTGCTGATCACTCTTCTCTAATTATATGACAAGATATCTGCTATGCAAAAGTCTACACCATCGCCAGACATGCTTGCCAGGGAGCAATTCTTTAGAAGGCATCTACAGATGTCTTCTGAAGAATTTCTCCCTGGCAAGCATGTCTGGCGATGGTGTAGAATTTTACATAACAGATATCTTATCATCTATATTGGAGAAAAGCGATCAGTAGAAAGGCTGAGAGATTGAGCTCGTTTAGTTTGTGCACTAACTTGATCATATTTTTTTGATAGGGTAATGAGCTAGGAGTACGTAAACATTTGATAGGCATGGTAGAGTCAGTTTAGATCACATACTATGTAACTCCATACTTATTAATTTATCAAATTGATTGAGTAAGTTACATTGAGCAACGCTTGATAAAAGTGTGTTGTTAAACTGTTGGGACCACATCTTCAACGTGTATCAATATATTTTGACCTAAAACAAATACAGTGACCCTCCATGTATCCTTTAAGGATCTTGAAGAAAGTGTTCTGAAGGGCACCTAAAATTCCATAACTTTAAAGGTGGTATCCCTGATCGAGCTCACAAGAGATGAGGAACTCCTTACCAACTTCGAAGATGGCAAAGACTAGCTTGAATACAGAATCAATAAGTTGTAGGAAAGCTTGAAAATTATCGGGATTCACATACTACAGCAAGCATCTAATCTTCTCCAAGGAATGTTGAAAGCATGCTAAGGCAAGAAAACACAATCAATTATAGTCATATTGCTAAGAAAGCAATGATATTCAATTTTCCTTTCAATCTCGTTTGTAGTTTCGATCAGGTCAACGACAGTGGACTTTATCAAAAACACAAACAAGAAGGCATGGCATGAAATTAAAAAATCAGAAATTACCGCCTTCGCTTAGATTTCTTATTTTAACTACAGTTGCTGTTAGCGTAAGTTTTCTAGACTTTTTGTACATTATTTGTTGGTCTTTTCCTATTTTCTATCTAGGTGATAATCCCGACCACACAGATCCTTAACAAAGTGTCCATCTACATTATTTTTCTTTCAGAGAGACAACAGATGAAATTACATTATCGGATACACTTTCATATTTGCACTTGATTCAGATTTCGTATCTTTTAAGATAATTCCATCAGCCAGATTCGCTAGAAGTTACTTTCTACCCTATATATCTTCTTCAATTAGCTCTCAGATGATACAGTCTTCTATCAACCACCCATTTTCCCTCGAAGGCATTCTCCTACTGCACCTTCTGGAATATAATCATCACCCCGAGCGAGCAACCCAACCATATAAATTTAGGCTAGGGGAATTTCTATTGGTTTTCCATTCTTGTTAGATGCAGTGCTAAGCTTCGAAGGCCCTCTAAGGGTCTAATGCACCCTAAAAGTTAGTCCAATCGCTATTGAATCTCTTTACAATGACACCAAAACTAGATCTCTTCACAATGTTTGACAAGTAAACATAAGCAAAAATCGACATTAAATCTTAATAGGGTATTAGAACCATATTCATGGTCCCTCAGCTTTATCAATTCGGACCTACCAAACTTAACGGTAAAATTGCAGACATCTTGTTTGAATGATCTATGACTAATCAATAAAAATATCATTCACAAAATCAGTGCACTCTATGTGTGTTTCCATGATAACATTATTAGTAATACATACCTCCCACATATGAAGTGGTTCCATCTATATGCAACTTATTCTCCCGAACCTATCTTTACTGTAGCCTCTTGTGATGGTCCGGCAAAAGTTGATCAACTGTCAGTTCCTTATATCTTAAAGAAGAGGAAAAAAATTAATGTCACAGAAAGAACATTATCCATCTGTTGCAACAGTTATGGAGTCTGTTGCAACAGATATGGAGTCTGATGGAATACATCAAACCAGCCTTTCTGGTTGTTCAATTTATTCCAACAGTTTCTATATCTATTGCAGCAACATCAACAACATCATAAACTACAAATAAAAAATACCAACAATAAAGAAACAACAACATTTGTTCCAACAACATCATCAACAACAAAAAAGCAACATCTTTTATTCCAGAACCATCAACAACACCACACCACAAGTTACAACAATGCCAACCCCACCAACAACTTCAATAGTTGCATTAACAATAAAGAAATAAACAAAATACATACAAAAAAATAATACTGCCAACAAGGCTTTTAAACTTCTCCAACGGATGACTTTTTCATATATTATAATAAAATTCTCGATTTGTTTATTCAACACTTAAAAGTTTCTTTAATTTTTTAAATAAATATGATATGGGTAAATAGTAATTAAATAAAAAATATATGTAAATAACTTGCAAAGAAGAAGACGAGAATGAAAGAGCAATAATGAATCATACCTTAATGTCAAAAAGGGGATCAAAACAATAATTTTAGTCAAGGAAATATATGAATCGGTTTAGATTCGAAAGGATATTTATGAGAAGAGAAGAGAAAAGAGAGAAAAAGGTTGTGACCCTAAAGAAGAGAGAGAAAAAATGAGAGTTGAATAAAATAAATTGCAGCTTAAGGAAAAGAGATGAGATAATTTCTATACATGTATTATGTACGTAGACGTGGGGGTTTTAAATATTCATTAATTAATATTTATTAATTTCATTGATAATTTGAGGGACACGAGGAAGACTAAAACTAGTGACATTAAAAAGACAAGACTGCTCAATAAACTCACTTTTGAGATATCCAAGAAATATTTTTTACTGCTTTTAGTAGTTAGTACTACTTGATATTATCTACTCAGACAGAATCTTGCTTTAAAATTAAAAGAGAAAAAAAGATTTTCAAAAAGATATGTCATCTGTTGCAACATATATAAATATGAAAATCAGATATGTCATCTGTTGCAACATATATAAATATCTATTTAGAAATTCGAACAGCTTAGTCATCTGTTACAACAGATATAAATATCTATTTGAAAATTTTCAATAGCTCAGTCATCTATCACAACAGATGCAAATGTCTATTTGATAATTAAATAAGATATGTCATCTGTTATAACAGATATAAATATCTGTTTGAAAATTTCCAATAACTCAGTCATCCATCACAACAGATGCAAATGTCTATTTGATAATTAAATCAGATATGTCATCTGTTGCAACAGATATGAATATCTGTTTGAAAATTTTCAACAGCTCTGTCGTTTATTGCAATAGATTTTATTACAATTGATTTAGGTGGAATTAGGAATGAATGAATGAGCTCACAGGGTCAACTACAAATCCAATCAAGTCTTTGTAATTGCATGGCAGTGGTATTGTATTCATCCTAACTCGAGTCGTCGATCGATCACTCTGAGTTGAAATGAGTTCTCATCAACTCAATATTAGGATAGTGATAGTAACTAAGTTTATTTTGGTGGAACTAGGGATGAATGAATAAGTTCACAGGGTTAACTATAAATCCAATAGAGTCTTTGCAATTGCATGGCATTGGTATTGCGTTCATCCCGACTTGAGTCATTGATTGATCACTCTAAGTTGAAATAAGTTCTCATCAACTCAATATTAGGATAGAAATAGTACCTAAGTTGATTTAGGTGGAACTGGGGATGAATTAATGAGCTCACAGGGTCAACTACAAATCCAATCGAGTCTTTGCAGTTGCATGGCATCGGTATTGCATTTATCCCGACCCGAGTTGTCGATCGATCACTCTGAGTTGAAATGAGTTCTCATTAACTCAATGTTTGAAAAACTATATATTTTAAAGATTTTAAAATTTATTAAGATCAATTCGGACCAAATTAGCAATTTCAAAACTTTTCATTCTTTTCTAAAATTACAAATCAACCCATACAAATCATCCATTTGTGTGAAAAGCTTTTCATTTCAAATCTGAAGTTCTCGCTCCTCTCTTTCTCTCTCTTGGGGTCTCCTCTCTCTTAATAATACAAATAACAACTACTCAATATATTTCTCAACCCTTCAAAATAGGTCAATTTTCTTCCCATTTACGATCACATATAGTTGTTTTTTCTGAATTTATTCCGGCTTGTATCCATCGTTTTCTCTATCTCCGTAGGTAACAGAGTTTGAGAAGAGTTCTACATTTTTTTTTATTCTAAAAAATAGGGCTTTTAGTTAATGATGAAAAAGAAGACTTTTAGTTGTATTATTTTCGAGAATGGGTTAATAATTTTGAATTTTGATGCTAAAAAAGTAGGAAGCACCCGAGAAAATCCTAGTTTTTCTCTTAGTATTTTGTTGACTGTTGTGGTATTGTTGGTGGTGTTGTATTTGTATTTTTTGGCGGTGGTGTCGGTGGTATTGGTGTTGGTATTAATGGCATTGATGGTCGTCTTGATGGAATTGGTGGTGGCATTAGTTGTGGTGGTTGTGGTCTATCTATTGCAACGGGTAAAGGATCTGTTGGGAGATATTAAATAGGTCTTCAAATAGATTCCTCATCTGTTCCAACAATGGGTTATCCGTTGGAGTATTTTTTTGTAATATGGTGTAGAATAATTTATTGAAATTTGTCCATTTGTTGCAACAGGTGAAATATCTGTTGGGAGATATTAAATAGGTCTTCAAACAAATTTGAGTTTCCCATCTGTTCCAACTGATGGGTTGTCCGTTGGAATATTTTTTTGTTATGTGGCATAGAATAATTTATTGAAATTTGTCTCACTTTTTTTTTAAATTATGCAGACATCAAATGCAATGTATTTTTTGTTTTTCTATTGTTTGTAGTTAAAAGATGTCTCTTAAAAGAAAAGAAACTGAAAGTGGATCAACTTCTGACCACCCAACAAAAAAGGCTAGACTACAGATAGATTCGGAGGAACTTCCAGAACAATCTCAGTCAGGGCAAAATGAAGCTGAGGAAAGTGATAACTCCTTCTCACCAATGGAGCATGAAATAGCATCAAAATCCCAGCATTGTTTTGTCAAAACTATTAGTATTGTCGGGTTTCGAGTTGCGATGCCGATGAGTAACCTGATGTTGTACTTAAATGTCAACTGGGAAAACCTTTTAACGAACTTAAGAGTATTATGAAGAAGGAAAACATAGATTGACTTTTTAAGAAGAGCTACTTTGGATGAAGTCTTGATCAACTACTGTGGCATACCGATTTGTTTTGGATTGAAAGAGTTTGCCATAGTGACAGGCTTGAGATGCGATTATCCAGAAGAACCTCTCATCAAGAAAACATCCCACAAAGGGTCCAACAACTGCAAGGTAAAAAAAGATGGGTTGTTGGGCATTGTTGGACCTAGCTACAGAGTGGACGATTTGATGGTGGACCTCAAGAATAAAGACATACCAAAACATTATAGGGAGAAATTGTACTTAGTTTGATTTGTCCATTCTGTTTTATTGGCAAGAGATATTAGGAAAGTCATAGAACATGATTTGTTAGCGCTTGCTGATGATTGGAAAATTCAACAATTATTCCTGGGGATACGACAGCTACTACTTGACTGTCAAATATTTACTGAAAAAGTTAATGCCAAAGACGACCACATTATACGTCTTTCCTTGGGCTTTCATGGTAAAATTAATCACTATTTTTACTCATTCATTAATTTATAATGAATATAGTTATGACTTTTTTTTCATGCTTCTTGTTTATAATTTTTAGGCTTGGGCATATGAAGCCATTCCTCCCCTCTGAAAGTATTTCAAGGATTACTCGGATAAGGTTTCTCATCCAAGGATCCTTAGGTGGTTGGCTGTAGCAGAGAGCAGGAAAAAAAATATTAATGAGTTTGATCTCTTTAACCCTCTGGATGATGCAGTACGTTTTCTTTCAACTAACATAATTTGCCTCAGAGAAAGATATTGAAACAAATGTTCATCCTATTACGACAGATGTTTCATCTGTTGCGACAGATGGGTCATCTGTTGCAATAGATTACCTGTCAACTGTAACTGGTGCAATAGATTAACCATTTGTTGATCTATTTCTCTGAACCCTACTCAATAGATTACCTATTTACTATAAATTATGCAACAGATGGGTAATCGATGCAAAATATTATCAATCTATTTCAACATATAGATCAGCTATTGCGATAGCTAGATCATCTGTTGCATAAGTTGGCTGTGTTAACATCCATGTAACCCAAGCCCTATGTAACCAACTGAATGCTAATTATATATATATGATTTAAATTCCTCCTATTTTTTTTATAGGTTGTGCATCCTTGGATTGTGCCTACCATTGATGAGCTTGGAATGACTTCTTTTCTTACTTTGGGTCTTGTTGATACAAAAAAATACCAACGGTAGAGTTAATATAGAAGGAATTGGCTGGAGAAACATCCATAAAAAGAGCAATTTGGCAACGTCAGCCTAATGTTGAAGCTCTTCACGACCAACGTCAAACTACAATAGATTGGGGTTCTTCTTATGAGGGTGTTACTGGTGGAGTTATTTGTGATGGTGGAATCTATCCTGCCACTACTGCTGCTACCAGTCGTGATTATAAGCATGTTGGTGCTCAGCAAAAAATAAATATGTTTGAAAACACCCCTTGCATAGGTCCTCCCTCTCACCCCTACACCAGTCCTTCCCACTCTTACAGTGGTCCCTCTCACCCTTCTTCACCCTTATGTTCTCATTGAAAATGCAAAGTATGCAAGGATAGAGAGGATAAACTCCTTGAAAAACTAGAGCCTATTGCTGAAGCTGCCGAGGAGTTGAAATCCAGGAGGGGTATCATACCATCCAACGAGATAAAGGAGCCATGCACTCCTACAGTGGAGGTTAGGAGGAATAGAAGAAAAATTAGACAAATTCTCTCAGTTATGAAATCAACAAAAATTACAACTCCTTTTGCTCCAAGAGTTGTTGAAGTTCAGGGGTCACCGAAGAAGGTGGACATATTCGCGGTGCTTGGCAAGGAGAAGAAGAAGGAACTGGAAGAATTCATCAAGAGGAAGGTTCAAAAATAGTACACCATGCATTCATTTGCCACCAAAGACTTCTCGAATATGACAAATATGCGCGTGTGGTACAAGGACAAGGTAATTTTACTTTTGCTAACCTAGCCTTCCAATCTACTCCATGAAGAAGAATCTATGCAGCAGATGTGTAATCCATTGCAAAAACTTGGTATTCTGTTGCAACATAATACACATCTGTTGCATAAGTTGCATTGGCTGGGTAATCTGTGAACTAATTTAGAGAACCCTCTGCATCAGATTCTTTCCACTGTGGTTTTATTATTTACAATTACTAACCTATTTAAAAATTATCTTCTTATCCTACAGTATGTTGATGAAATTCTCTGCCTCATGAGGGGCAGACAATTAGCGTACCTGGATGCTTATGATGCTGCCGATAGGATAGCGGGCCTCAACTTTTACAACAATTTCAAGGATAGGTATGCTAAACTCTGTAAGATAGCTGATTTCTGTGGCCCGGGATTTGATCAGTTAGTTTCTACGTTCCAATGTGATGAAGAAGCTATTAAATATATTAGAGGGAAGAGGCCATATCCACACAGCAAGAGTTAGACAAAGGCAAAGAGAATCCTGGCAGTCATGATTGTGGATGTCACATATTTTCTCAATGTTGAGATACTACTCTATGATGGAAATATTAAGGTTTATGACTGCAACTTACTGTCTTCAGCGAGAAGATCTTTTTAACCCATATGCAGCCACTCTTGAAGTTATTGCCCAAGTTGTTGACGCAGAGTAAGCTGATGGATCATTTGATGGATAAAGTCTTGACGAAGGAATCATGGTATTTTGAAGGTTGAAATAAGAACATCCAGCTCCCAAGAAATACAACCGGTGCAGCGTGCGGGCCGTACTCGCTTGCATACATCGAGTGTTTGCTGACCAGCAAACAAATGACTGATGTGTATGACACCGCTGTAGGAAAGATGCAATGAGTCTAGGCATACGGGGTATTAACTAAATATTTGGAGCCCATGTATAAAAAAAACATGTATAATAACAGAAACGAACACGATAACAAATTTTTATTTCAATCCAATTCACTTTACATGTAGTGGCAATAATTTTTATGTCTGGCCAAGTTGAATTTTTATAATGCAATAGATTTTATATCTTTCGTAATAGATATAGTACCTATTGTGACAGATTGATTTTATGTTGGAATAGGTTGGTCATCTGTTGCGTCATGCAGATGTTTCCAGTCTGTCTGTCGCAACAGATATACGATCTGTTATAACATATAATCTATCTATTGCAACTGATCGGTAATCTATTCGAACAAATAAAAAAAGTAGGAAGACCTGTTATATAATTTCCAGCAGATGACCTACGTGTTGCATCTCATGTTGCAACCTATATCTAAATCTGTCTGATAAGATATATAGTCTGTTACAGTAGATGTATGCTCTGTTGCTATATTTGAATCTAGTACTCCATTTCAATTAACATGTTCAAAACTAAGGATTAAATTATATTCATATACAAAATAAAATAAATCAAAGACTTCAAAAATTACATGAAATAACTAAACAAATAAATGAAATGTCAAAAAAATTATTATGGGTACAAACGATCTACTCTACAAATAAATCAACAAGTTAAACCAAGGAGGATAGGTTATTACATTGACGGACTCAAGCTATAAAAATCTAATTAACATGGACAAGTTATTCTTCATCTGGGGCTACGAAATTCGACTTTGGTCATCGTGGATCTTTAACGTCGGTTGTGTATGGCTTCTGAGCTTTCGCTTCTCCATATTTCCATATAAGAGCAATATATATTTTGTGGAGTAATCCGGCATCAAGTCCATCATTTGGTACTTGTAATCCATCGTTCAAATACTCGGTGTAGGCGGCAACAAAAGGACCACAATCCCTGCGTTATAAAAAAAATAGATAATCCATTTCTTATAGTTCATGTAAGCGTTGTGAAATTTGTGAAATGAAACAAAATCATGACACTTAAACTTACAGGCTACCAATGATTTGTTGAGAAATTTCTTCAATATATTATACATCAAATGGATTAACCATTTTATCCCGGTATGCTTCAATCACCGATCAATCAGTACAAATCTTTTGAACAAAAAATCCACTCATATCAAGGTAAGTAGGTAATATTTTGGCTAGTTTTTGTATCTCAGACAACGGCTCAAAATGTCTCCTTCGCGATATCGAGTTATAAACTTGGATGCATCTCTCTTTTAGAATGACGACAGCCAACACCCAATGGAATTCATTACCATAATTGATTGAAATGTACACTTCATCGACCAAATGCCAAAGTAAGCCAGCCAAAATGCTAAAACCTTTGATGATGTGGATTAAGCATTCCTCGTTTTGGGAAACTTTTGGTTGTTGTTGAAAATACCTATCGTAGGCATTATTGATGTAAACTTTGTACAAATAATTGCTTGTCGTGTATCTGTATTGTTCTTATGTTTGCAACTTGGACTTCTTTTAAAGGTAATAAAAACTAACATCGATGTGCTGCACATATTATTAAATATTTTGGATTACGTGAAAAAAATCAATACAAAGATGTAATTAAATAAAGTATTAATTAATAGTAATATGTATGGCATTTAACCTCATCATTCCAGCAAGTTTGGGGGTGTGACATAAAATAGAACCAACTCTTCATTCCAGAATGTGCAACAACAAAGTTGAACATATCAAAATGAAGACTCGAGTCGTTCAGTTTGTAGCACTCGTCATTTTATTTTCTACATGATTATTTATATGTGTTAATGTCAGGTTCTTACAACAAGAATTGTATAAACCAATATCTATAAAATTAATTTATGTACCTTCCGGCATGATGCTTTAACAGCCCATCAGAAATCCATTCTGAATAGTCGTTGATCAACTGTATTAAATTTTTTGGAGCCTCATCCGAGATATTGAACCCTTCAAACGGGTAATTCTTCCATTCTCCCAAACTGACAGACTCTACTTTTTTTCTTCTTTAAAAGCAGTTGATGGATTATCAACTGTGATATTATGCTCTTCGGTAGTAGCTTCTACTGTGACATCCACCTAGAAAGCCAGAATTGTTAATGCTAAGTAGAGATATACAATAGACTGTACATCTGTTGCAACAGATGAGTCTTATGTTGCATTAGATGGATTATCTATTGGGATAAATTCGAACAGGTAAATAAGAGCAGTACGATAGTTTTGAACAGATGACCCATCTGTTGCAACATAAGATTCATCTGTTGAAACAGATAACGAATCTGATACAACATGTTAGACAACAGTTGCAACAGATGTATATATCTATTTGATAATTTTTAGCAGATGTATCATTTATTGAAATAAATATATGCTTGTTTGTTTTTTGGAACAGATGATGTACATTCACCTTCTTCAGCTCATGCTGCTCTCCTATGGCCCTTGCACATTGAACATCGGTGCAAGACAAAGACAAAGGCATTGTAATCTTGCTTTTTTTGATGCTTGATGATGCCTTGGAAGTGTCTTTCCTTTTTCTCTTAGACACTTTGATATCTAGTGGAGTGTCTGGATATGAAATCCTCTTTGATGGAATGACACCCTTCTTAGATGTCATTTCCTTTATAAAAGCAGTTAATGCATTAATAACATTAATCACTCCATTGTGTTTTGCCTTGTAGTCTTGACATTTGTATGCAGAACATTCTCTAGATGCGGCAAAATCTAGAGAAAAATCTGTACAACCATTATGATCATAATCATAATGGCTTGTTGTTTCAAAAACTGTAAAAGGAGCATCATTAGTCCCACCCTCCAACATTATTTTTCTTGTGATGGTTGTTACTTTAAATAATTCTATTTTTTATCCATTAACGACCTTAGGGTACGATAAAGTTTGCACAGGCCTTAAAGTAAGAAAAATGGCATCTTCAACTCTCGGTTGATCGGAATAAGCCACGGATGGACAATTTAAAATAAATCGGTACATATATTAAGAATGATGATGAAATCCTTTAATCATTAATTAAAACAAAAACTTGATTAGAATTGGACTTATTGCTTCCTTGGGGGGATTGAAAAGATCAAGGATTTTTGCATTTTTATCGGTTTTGGCCGACAACCATCTCAGAATTCTTGGACAGGAAACTTCTTCCTGGTAGTTCACTTGTTGTCTGAAATAAGGAATGACTTCAAATGCCCAAGCCTATAACATAACGCCAATAAATTAAAAGTATTATTAAATAAAAAAAATGATGAATCATATCATGATAAAGGAAATATTTACCATGAAGACCCATGGAAAGCCATATAAGTTGACTGTTTTTGGCATTAACAGAGTCAACAAATATTCGACAGTCATTTTGAAACTTTCATAACCCCAAGGATAGCTGTTAAATGCCTCAAGATCCTCGGAGAGATTTATTAAACTGAGGCTTATGTTGTTGTTAACGTCTCTCGCCCAAAGAACATTATGTACAAACCAAACCAAGCACAATGATTGCTTGTGCTTATTTGAAAGTCCTTTACCTTTCAATGCTTTTATCAGATTTTTGTTTTTGAATCTTGGCCCAACAATGGACACCAGTCATCACGATCACTTGACTTGCCTTTGCCTTTTATAGGTGTGCGGGGTGCTTTTTTATGGTCAGAGTAGGTATAACTTGAGAAGGAGAAGAAGGATACCATTTTAGTCTGGTAACTATGACAAACTCTTTCCAACCAAAATAGTTAGGCATGCCATAGTAATTTATCCACACCTCATCCATCTTATCTTTGTTTTCATACATAAACCTGCGCTTGAGAAGATCATATACCATTTTTATCTGAAAACGAGCATTGTTGTCCTCCAACAAATCAACATATTGCCTAAAGCAGCTTTTCTTGAAATAAGAATCCAATTTTTGTTCTCGAAGTATTTTTCTGAAGGCGTCAAAAGATTTTTCCATGACTGACTTAACTACGAGATCACTCGTTAAATCTGTGGCACCATCGCACTGCATTCTCATAGGATAATGATTAATGCTGAAGGTTTTGACCAACTCTTTGACGGAAGGGCTATTAGCGTTTGGATCATCTCTTTTGAAAGATTCCTCCTCCCTGTGTTCATTATCTTCTGCTCCTGATTGAGATAACACTTGTAAAGCAAGCTCATAGAGTGGTGGATATAGCTGAGCTACTGCGCTTGTTCCTTTACTTGGACTTGATTCAATTTTTTTCTTTTGGGAGCCATATTGTTTTAAATTAAGATGAACATAACATAGATTATAATTGATTAATACATAACAGTAATATAACAGTTCCAACAAACAACTAATCTATTGCACCAGGTATGTTATCTGTTGCAATATACAACCAACCTGTTTCAACGGGTGAGTAATCCGTGAAAATAATAAAAATAGATCACTAATCTGTTGCACCTGATATTTTATCTGATGCAACATATAACCGACCTGTTGCAACGGATGAGTAATTCATGGGAACCATAAAAATAGATCACTAATCTGTTGCACCTGGCATTTTATCTAATGCAACATATAACCGACACGTTGCAACGGATGAGTAATCCATTGGAAACCATAAAAATAGATCACTAATCTGTTGCACCAGGTATGTTATCTGTTGTAATATATAACTGACCTATTGCAACAGATGAGTAAACTGTTGAAAAGAATAAAAATAGATCACTAATCTGGTGCACCAGGTGTGTTATCTGTTGCAATATATAACCGACCTATTGGAACGGATGAGTAAACCATTGGAAAGAATAAAAATAGATCACTAATCTGTTGCACCAGGTAGTTTATCTGTTGTAACATATAACCAACCTGTTCCAATGGATGATTAATCCGTTGGAAACCATAAAAATAGATCACTAATTTATTGCACCAAGTATGTTATCTGATGCAACATATAACCAACCTGTTGCAATGGATGAGTAAACTGTTGGAGAGAATAAAAATAGTCACTAATCTATTGCAAAATGAAGAGTAAACCATTGGAAAGAATAAAAATAGATCACTAATTAGTTATTTGTTGGATCAATATTGTTTAGATTTCTTCCAAATAGAAGAGTCGTCTATCGCAACAGATGAATGATTTGTTAGATTGTTCACCTGTTGCATCAGATTTTCATAGTTGCTTCAGATTTTTATTTGTTGCATTAGATGTTTCATCTGTTACATCATATGTTTCATCTGTTGCAATATCATTTTTACCTAGACAAATAAAAAATCAATCTAGCAACACTAACACATCACACACACACACATACTAAGAACATCAACTGTGACCAAAAATCACCAACAAATTTGAATCAACAGTACAACAACAAGAAGAATACATGCCAGAAATTAGGGTTTTATTCAGTCCACATGTCAATACTAGAAGAGTAGTTGGCTCAAGTTCCTCTGTTTCTTCATAATTTTTTACCTGTGAAAAAAGAAATGGAATGATGAAGAACTCAAAGTTGTTATCGCTGAAGAAGTCTTCACGTCGATTGATGGTTGAAAGTCGCAAAGGAACTCACCCGACTATTTATCGTCGGAGGTTGAAGGAAGAAATTTTACAGAACTGTTGGTTGAGAAAGAGTTGAGAGAAGCTCTCTCTCTCTCTCTCTCGTGATTGATTTGGATTGAAGAGGGATGTGGGTTGGGTTGATTTGTATTTTTGAAAAGATTAGAAAGTTTTAAAACTATTAATCAAGTCCACAATTAACTTAATCAAGTTTCCTAATGATATTTGACCCTTTAAGTTGGTCAATGTCACCGATCCTTTATTCAAGACTTAAAAGATACCTTTCCTTCAATTTTCTCAGGTAAGTTTTCCCTTAAAAAAACTCATGTAGCCAAGCCACTGGTATTAAAAAATTTTTGTAGCCTTTAAAATTAGTTTGTTAAAAAAACCATAGATTATACAAATAAGAAGGTTAATTTTTTTTTTTAAAATACCTATAAAGGGTGAGCTATTTCCAAACAAGCATCCCTTACTATTCTCTAGCAATTATATTATTTCCTATTATCTTCAATATTCAAATACAAAATTGAAAAAACTCGGATGAGGAAAGCCAAAAAATAAAAAAGCATTGCCAGCGTTTCCCCAAAACTGTAAGAAATTTATATATATGTATGATAAATACATAAATCAGAATATAAATATTATATAATGTATATATATGCGCTAATTATATTCATATTTTATAACAATCGTAAAACTTGAGCGCTAATGGCAAAAAATATTATTAGATTTGCGCCAACAATTTTAGAAAACTTACATATGTATAATAGTTGTATAGATCGATGTATAATTAGTATGTAAGATATACACATTAATTATATAATAGTTAAACACTAGTTACACAATGTAAATGTTGTATAATGTTATTACATAATCTGTAATTAGTGTGTAACATATATACACCAATTATATACCTATTGTATAATGACTGCACAATGTATAAATAACTTATTTTCTCCATTTTTCATTTTCTTTTAATATTTATATTGATTATATAAGTAACAAACTAAAGTTCGACACAATATAGTTTTGGAGGCAAAACTCACGTCTTAAAGAAGAAGGTTATGATAATTATGAATAATTTATATTAATTCAATTAATCATACATTTACTGAACTTGATTCCTAAATATTTTAATCTCTAATCTTGTTCGTTGAGATGTCGTTATTGAAGAACAGTTGGATTTTGATTTTCTTTGTTAAGTAAAAGAAGAAAAAGAGGAAAAGGAAATTTTGGTTGGAGGATGGAAAGTGGCGGACCCTAAATTTAAGGATAGTGGGTGCTTAAAAAGGGCATACCTTCTAGTGGAGAACTTTAAAATCAACCTAAATACCAATGCACCCAACCAATTTTTTGTTTAGTGGGTGCTTTTATATATTATATATCTATTTTCGTATATTTTCTATGTAATTTTACTATTCCGTGTTAAATTTAGTGGGTGCCGAAGCACCCCACGAATTAATGTAGTCCGCCCCTGGGGATGGATGGGAAGGGTGGGGGGATGGAGGGAGGTAATTGAGATAGAGAGAGAATTAATATTGATATGGGGAGATATATACTACCTTGTTTAAAAGATTTATACTTATCCCTATAAATAAGTGATTAGAATAAAATAAATTATTAATCTAGCTAAAAAAAGTAAACAATGAGATAGAGTTAATTATAATGGGGTTATCAAAATAAATTATGATTATTTTAAATTTAAAACTTACATTTGCTGCTATTTGCGTTAATTTTCCAATTTAATAAGATTAAACCAAATGCCTAACTCCATCCCCTTGGTCAATTGAACCTCGTCACCGAAATTTTTGGTAGAAAGCCAGAAAGGGTAAAATAAATTTAAAAGAAGTTTTATTTGAGAAATAATAATGATTTCAAATAATTCTTTTCAGAAATAGATAATATTTAGGTAATAAATGAGACGTCATAACTAAAGGTTGCTTAATTGCATGACATAGTTACAGTTTAGTAGCTAAATATACAAATTAGAGATTGTATCTAACAATAGAAATTCACTTTAGAGATTTGTATATGAGCCCAAAATTTTGTTTTTTATACAAATACAAACCATTAGAAATTTGTATATAAACCTCGAAATTTTCTTTATATACAAATTCAAATGTATACGAACTCCGCAATTAGAGAGCCTTCCCTCCTCCCTCTCAAGATTAGAGATTTATATATGAGCCCTGAAATATACAAATGCAAAAAAAATTATCTATATTTAGCTATTTACTCTAAATCTTAGCTGCAAATGGTATCTATTTTAAACATTAACTATGTCAGATAAGTATGACTTGATGTTTTCTACTCCAAATAGTTTTTTCAAAAATAAATTAGTTGGCCTAATGCACCTAGAAAAAATTTAGGTAACGACTCCACTAATAACTTATTTGGCCAAACTTATTCCCCCCCCCCCCCCCCCCCCCAAGTGCTTATTTTTTACCTCAGAAGTGCTTATTTTTAAAAAATAAGGTGTTTGACTAAACTTTTGAAAGAAAATAAGTGCTTTTGGGAAGTATAAAAATAATTTTTTCATAAGCTAAAAAAAGAAGTTTCTCCTTAAAAGAACTTTTAAAAAAAAAAATACACTTAAAATTTTTTTTGGCCAAACACTAATTGCTACTCAAAAATATTTTTTATATTTATTGGCCAAACACAAGCTGCTTCTCGCCTAAAGTACTTTTTTGAAAAGCACTTCTAATTTTTTTTAAAAAAATAAGTCGATGTTAAAAGTTTGGTCAAACAAGCTATAAATAAATAAAAACTCCTTTTTTTTTTTAAATTTACCAATTTGCCGAATTCATTTTTAAAACACTGCTTGCATTTTCACAAATATTGATTTATATCGTAAAATTATTTTTTAAACTTTTTTAACCAACTCAACATTAAAAAAGGGAAAAATATTTTCCACCATACCACACACACCTTAAGTTTAATTAGATTCAGAATTTAAAGTTGATTGTTCTAAACTTTTATCAGAATATGTGAATTAGAAATATGAAAACAATCAATTAAATTGAGAAGCATATAAACTAATTCACCACAAGTTTATGTGAGCATCTCATCCAAAAGTTTAACGTATTAGAGTGAACATAATTTTATTATCTAATTATATTCTCAACATGCTCCTCCTTACATGCAAACCGGATAGGCAATGCAACTTGAATCCAAAGAAAATATATAAGATATACAAGTACAAGAGAAATTCTGTCTCTGAAATGAAAATAAAGACAAAATCTATAAGAAAGGTAGTAAAATACTTTCAAAAGCCTGAAAGTTAACCACTATCTTGAAAGCACCAAATATCATCCGAATTAACCAAGCTGGGGCACACTCGAACTAGAACTTGCACCGAAAGGGTGCAGTAGGCGTGAGTATGATCCACTTGTACTCAGTAGGTATCATAGAATGATCGAGTAAAGTAGATAATAAAACATACAAAATACACATAAAGGGAACGACACCTGCAATAAAAAAAGGTCCCACAACGGTAGCCCACACCGCTTGCACTAATAGTTCTACTATATATATATATATCACATATATTACAACAACATGACAAGGTAGAACATAAATTTACATCATAAACCATACAATTAGAAAAAGAAATGATGTGTATATATAATAAGAATGCCAAGTACAAATAAAGAAAGATAGAGAAAATAAGCATATGTCAAGTCAATATGGTGATTCAATCACAACATAAACGCAATAAAGCTAGTACAATATATAAGGTGTCAATGATGATGTTGGTGAATGGCGATGATGATGATGCATGAGGTTGTCGCACACCATCCGTATACACCCATGGAGGCAAGCCTCCCGACATGGGATCAATAGGGTGTTCTTCAACTCATATACAATCCATATATATATCCATATCTCTTCCCTGGCACATCCCTCAGGGAGAGTTTCATAAAATGTCACATTTTCTGTCATAAAAAGGTATTGTCAGTGTTTTCCAGATGTTGTCACGATAGTACCTATTTTATGAATGAGTATGGTATGAGGATGAGATGCTCACAACCAATCACATTGAATATTTCTACAAACAACCACAAGATGAACATCTACAACTAACCACAATGATATATTCCATAATCACGTGAGCCAATATCCACTCATTATTTTCACCATCCATGAAATTCCACATGATGCATATGCCAATAAAGCATGAATATAACACAATAAACCGATGGTACCACAATTGGTATTTTAACAATACAATACGATTATTCACATATATTTCAGGCTATCAACATCACATAGGACCCCACACGGTCACACGTATCATATAATGTTCCCAAACCAATAATTGTATAAATATAGACCCCCACACATGCACAACATATTAAGATAGCTAATTTTATGATTAGTTCCCATCCCCTTAACATATATTAGGTATACAAATTAACTATCCAACCCAGTTTGAAGAGTTAAGCCATAAACTACATCGAAGGAAGAGATCGGTTTGCTACACTTCAACCCACGACCTTACTTCTCACAAACAGTCTCAAAAATCCACGCGTCAAAATAAAGTCAATTATACCTATATTACCTACTTTTATTTCGCGGTCAAAACGGAACCCCAAAATGGATTTTTGAAAAAAAAGAGTAAAATCATAACTTTATTTTAAAAATGTATTTCCCATACCTTAAGGAACTTACAACTGAAAGCCCAAGTCAAAACAAGTAGAAAACGAGGTTCAAATAGAAGAAAAACTATTTTTAAAGTTTACCGGATATAACCTTTGAAATCCACTTTAAAATCAAGAATTAAAGTTGTTATGAAGATGAAATTGAGGAAAAACAAGTAAGTATAGGATTGGGAATATTATCAACGTAAAAAGGATTAAAATTGGGATTTAAAATTAGGCCCTAAGTTTTTGGGGTTTTGAGAAATTAATCAAGAAATTCACTAAGAGAAGGGTAAATTCTAACCTTAAATCCGTAAGATAATAAAAAAATAGGTGTTAATCTATCTTACCAAGCACCCACAAGTTCCACTTTAAGCCCTCGTACTATTTTAGGGGTTTTGTCTCTCAAGAATGAGTGAGAAATGACCAATTTGCGATCTAAGGGGTCTATTTATAACCATAGCAGGTTCTCAGATGCTGCAATCGCATAACCAGGTGTGTAATTACACTACCTTTCTACAGGAGTAGACATGGCGATTGCCACAGGGTATGGTGAGCTCGTAGTACTCTCTGCCATGATAGATTACAACTGAAACTTGCTGAATTTCCAAGTTCTTGTTAAGGCCTCAGGATTCATTTGGGATCTGATACACGCAAACGAACTATGTAACCACACAAATTCGATGCTCTGGACTCAATGGTGGTATCAAATTTTTGAAAGAACGTCATTTTGACAAGGTTGACCCCCAAAACCCAAAATTAGAATATTTCAAACCAAGGGTCGAAAATGAGATTTAAAAGCCACAGAACCATAACCAATATGTTACCACCCTAAAATCAATGTTTTGAATGTGCTGGAGCAGTCTATTTAGCCATCCGTCACACGGATCAAAAGATAATCACAGAAGCCTATAATAAGGCTCTCGAAGCCTCCAAAAACAATAATATTGCACAAATGACACCTAAATACATTTGGAACTATGCCAATCAACCTCACACCCTAGAAATAACTTAATGCAACTATAGGAAGGGGTAAAATACCAAATCACACAAAAACACATTTTTCACATATTTCATCAAAATTCAGGTCGTTAAATTTTGAGAACTACTTTGTGTGCTTAATGAGTTGTTTATGGTAAAATTGAGTAATTAAGTGTTAAAGCACATGTTTATAGTGCTCAAGAAATGTTCAAAATAGGTTTATACTCAAATTGGTCACATAGAGTTTAGACGAGAAAAGTAGTGTTACTAGCTTGAGATATTTATAGTGATCAAGGTGTTTCAAAACAAGTTTATACTTAAATTGGTCACATAGAGTTTAGACAAGAAAACTAGTGTTACTAGATTGAGCTATGTGCTGTTCTAGTGCATCTTGATGCGCTCAATTTTGTTGTGTGCACTAATTTGCATTGTTTCATGTCATAAGAGACCATGTAAGATGTTAGGAGAAAGGATCGGGAGCATAGAGAGTATAAATGAGGTTGGAAAGACATCCTCAAAGTGCAGAAATCAAAGGCAAATGGAAGGAGTTAATGATGAAAAAATCTAAATTTTTAGAGCACCGTGTTATAAAATAAAGACAAGATATCAATATTAAACTTAAAGAAATGAGAGAACTTTAGAGAATTTTAGTAGTACATTTGTTACTTCTTTGATGTGTCAATAAATCTACAAATGGTGGTTATTTATAGACACCAAATTTAGATTCTAAGCTTGCCAAACTTGACTTCAAGTTGGCAATTTGGCCAACTATTTAGGTATTCAAATCCAAATTGAACAAGGAATGTTTTGGTCTCCAAATCCAACTTGACTACTAACTATTATCGCTAACATTTCACATATATACATGTCACATGACATACATATTATATAACACTCCCCCTTGGATGTCCATTAATGGATAATATGTCTCGCTAAAATCTTACAAGGAAAATCCAATAGGAAAAATCCCAGTGAAGGAAAAAGAATACACACATCTTGTAATACGCTTTTAGTGTTGCCTCATTAAAAACCTTACCAGAAAAACCCAATTGAAAAAAAACTTTGATTAAGGAAAAAGAGTATAACACGTATTTTACTCCCCCTGACGAAACTTTAATTTAATGACTTGAATCTCCAAATTTCAATCTTGTACACCATCTTCTCAAAAGTTGTATATTGATAGAGACTTGGTGAATAAATCAGCAATATTGTCACTTGAACAAATTTGTTGCACTTTGATGTCACCATTCTTCTGGAGCTCATGTATGTAGAAAGGTTTTGGCAAAATATGCTTCGTTCTATCTCCTTTTATTAATCCTCCCTTTAATTGCATTATGCATGCTGCATTATCTTCATATAAAATCATAGGTACTTTATCACATTTCAGATCATATTTTTCTCAGATGAGATGTATCATGGATCTCAACCACACACATTCTCGGTTTGTTTATGAATAACAATTATCTCAACATTATTTAAAGAAGTGACCGTTGTTGTATACTTCACAGAATACCATGATGTAGTTGTATCTTTAAATATAAGTAAATAACCCATATGAGATTGAATTTCACGTGGATCAGATAAATACCTTTTCAACATATGTTCATCAATGGGAAAATATTTCATTTTTCAAATACTTCGAGTATACATCCAGTAGTACGCATTGTTAGTGGCCTCATTAAAAACCTTGCTAGAAAAACCCTGTGGGATAAAATCTCAGGTAAGGAAAAAAGAGTGCAGCGTGCGTAGTATACTCGCATCGTTTAAAGCATCATTTTATTCTTATAAATGATGCTTCGCAATTTATAAGTGCACCAACTCACTAAAACATAGTACTTACTAATCATTTTCATGAGATCAAAATTGATTTGTTTTTAAGTTAAGCGATCTTTATAATCAAGGGGTATTCAATAGAATCACTTTATAACATTTTAAATCCTGTAAGGATTTTCATATAAATTTGTCATCTAGCTAGACATGATAATAATTCATTATACATATTCAAGCTTTTCAATATTTCAAGGATGAGACAAACCTAATTTCGTCTACCACAGGAGAACAATTCTCCTATAATAATGCCAGAAACTTTGTAAAATCTTTATGCCCCAAGGCATAAGTCATACTTTATATCTTATAAATTTTACTTTTGCATAATAAATTATTTGTACCCACTGGCATTATACCTCTAGTCTTTGATTTATGATTCCAAATATTTACTTTTCAAGTGAAACAAATTACTTGAATTACATACTTTTATTTGGCCAATAATTTATCTATCCATACTCTTTGATAAATTTCTATTCAAGATCCTTGATACTATTTATAATGTTGAGGGCTATATTGTATCAAAGATATCATCGATGATTGTTTGATATCAGTTCCAATAAGACATAACTTAATGAAAATCTCTTTATATTCATTACTATTCAAGTACTTGAACCTTTGATAAGGTTTTATGAAGTGTTATGTCGGTGCTAAAGCACTTGCCTCATTATCATGATCATCTTGATCATTTGCTCCTTTCCCTTTTCAAGAAGTTTTACCTTTGAAACTGATTGGTCTATCATGCTTCAGGCGTGTTATAGACTCTGTCCTTTTATGAACTTTTCATTGGAGTATTTTACGGTTGAATTATCATATAGAGTTAGCAAATATATCTTACAATTAGTTTGCAACATTTTGCAAATAAATTATCTCTTGATTTTCAAGTTGACATATACATTTTTTATAAGGATCTAGATTATTCATTTCATGCATAATTTTCAACTGTTAATCAACTCTCCCACTAATATTAGGAAATCTAACATTTATTCTCAATCTTATCTTGGGATTCATATTTGTGCATTGTAATGAAGCAATTGCATCATATGCCGCACACTAAAATGTTAAGATGAAAATTATTTGGTTCTTGACCTTAAAACAATAGTGATAGGGGAGCCTTATTAGCTTGATGCATATGAATGCTGCTATATTTTAAATGGCACATCTCATACCAAATTTCTTTTGGGAGATTTGTTCTAATACTCAATGATTTAGCTAAAATTGGAGGCATACAATTTCTATTAAACCAACCAACATTAACAACATAATTTATAGTTTGAAACTGTGCTTTTAATTTAATAATTTAAGCAAACAACTGTGCAAAAATTAATTTGCAAGTTAATAGAAAAGCACATGTGACCATATCATAGATGTATCTATTAAACTATTTAATAGTAATCGGTCCACATGGCAGGCGAATAAGCCCATATTCACCTTTTTATATGTTCCAAATTTTTTAGGAAATATAATTCCAATCTTAGCTGGTAGAATGATCAATTCATTGTGAGAACAAGCAACACAAGAGAATTCATGAATATATTTTATTTCTTTAATATATAACCACATGAATTCTCAATTATTTTGCATCACATTTGAACTGGATAGTCAAACGTCATGCCAACTGATATTTATTTTAGTATTTTTTTAAATTTACTATTGCATCTGATTCTGTCATCATGCTCATATTTGTGTATTACAAATAGGAGGAAAAATACGGATAACATTTACGTAGATATTTATAACCCGCGCCGATTATAGTAATATGAAAATATAACATCTTTCAATTATTTATAGTCTCAATATAATTTATGTTTGGTAATGTCTTTGAAACTTAATAAGTTTCTTTCGAGACTGACTATAATTCTAATATTATGAACAATTTTATTTCTCCAGATAGTAACACAGACTTCAACTCTTTTGAAGCTTTCAATTAATTTTGTGTACTATCACATATTTCATACACCATTCATATGGTGAACTTATCCATCAAGAAAAAAATCATATAAGTACGATCATAATTTTAAAACATTATGTAGGCAAGACTTGTTTCTTGCATTTATCCATTGGTAGTTCATGCTAGACATACTAAAATATTTATGGCATATTACAAGTACATGATCAATGACCGTTTATGTCAAAATAAAATTTTCTTTATTTTTTTCAAACCTTTCTTAGGGATGAGATGTGACATTTATCCAATCATGCATGAGCATGTCCTTATTCATAAATTTTATCTCATCTTGACACATTCAACAACAACAACAACAAACCCAGTATATTCCAACATAATGGGGTCTAGAAAGGGTAGAGTGTACGCTGTCCATACCACTACCTCTAAAGAGGCCGAGAGGCTGTTTCCGATAGACCCCCGGCTCAAGACAAAAGACAGTATGAAAGAGAAACAAAAGCATAGAACAGGATAAAATAACATATGTATGACATCTCCAAACATATTTTCCCATCACAGGACACCAAGTTCAACCTAAATACCGACTGTGACTCATTCACACCCTTAGCCCTCTATCCTAATGCTATTCCTCCATAAATTTCTATCCAGGGTCATGTCCTCAGTCAGCTGTAACTACTCTAAGTAACGCTTAATCACTTCTCTCCAGTATTTCTTTTGTCTACCCCTACCCAACTTGAAACCTTCCAAGGCCAACCTTTCACATCTACGAACTGGGGCATTCGCACCCCTCCTCATCACATGACCAAACCACCTCAACCTCATTTCCAGCATTTTATTCTCCACTGACACTACTCTCACCTTTTCTCGAATAATTTCATCCCTAACCCTGTCAGCCCTCGAGAATGCACACATCCAACACAATATCCTCATTTCCGCCACTTTCAACTTTTGGATATAAGAATTCTTAACCGGCCAACTCTCCACTCCATACAACATAGCAAGCCGGACTGCAATTCTATAAAATTTGCCTTTCAAGTTGGGGGCACCTTCTTATTGCATAAAATTCCCAAAGTGAGCCTCCATTTCATCTAACGTGCCCCAATACGGCGAGAGACATCCTTATCTGTCTCTCCATTCCCCTAAATTGTAGACCCAAGATACTTAAAACTATCCCTCTTGCAAACCGCCTGAGAATCCAACTTCACTATCACCACCTCTTACCTCAATTCACTAAACTTATACTCTAAGTACTCCGTCTTGGTCCTACTCAACCGAAAACCTTTAGAATCCTGGGTTTGTCTCTAAACCTCCAGCTTATCGTTAACCCCTTGTCGCGACTCCTCAATCAAAATAATATCATCCGCAAAAAGCATACACCAAGGCACCTCACCTTGAATAGCCAAGCATCAACGATGCTTATCACAAATCTCATTCTCTTCAAGGAATGAATTAAAATCATATGCACATGCTTCATAAATTTTCACTAAAAGATCATTCTCACGCCATAAAATTTATTATATTTACATGACAGACCTAATCATTACTTTGAAAGGTCAAGTGCACCATCACTTTATATTCTTTTATTTTCATGGAGGATTTAGAAAAATTATATCAAATTAGATCGCACTACAATCACTTGCCCAATGACTTTTTATACCATGCCCATTAGTGGCAAGAATTACCTTCACCTTTTGAAGAATCATTTGAGAACTCATAATATTCTATGAAGAATATTCTAGTTCATTAATATATATTGTGTAATACTCAATGTGCACATCTCCGAGATGGCAAAATCGTTCATGCCAACTTATAAGCTTTTTTGTACTAGTAAACTCCAAGTTTACCATGACATATGGGTTTATTTAGAAATTTTTAAATTTACTAGAACATGAATAATTTTTCTATTTTGTTATTTTGGAGTATATTTCATAACATTTCTTCTCCCCCTAATGTTAGGAAATCTAAAATTTATCTCCAACCTTATCTTGAGATTCATATTTGTGCATTCTGATGAAGCAATTGCATCATATGCCGCACACTGAAATTTTAAGATGAAAATTATTTGGTTCCAAACCTTAAAAAAAATTGTGATAGGGGAGCCTTGTTGGCTTGATGCATATGAATTCTGCTATATTTTAAATGGCACATCTCATACTGAATTTCTTTTGGGATATTTGTTCTAATAATCAATGATTTAGCTAGAATTGGAGGCATACAATTTTTATTTAACAAAACAGCATTATTAACATAATTTATAGTTTGGAACTGTGCTCTTAATTTAATAATTTGAGCAAACAACTGTGCAAAAATCAAATTACAAGTTAATAGCAAAGCACATGAGACCATTTCATAGATACATCTATTAAACTATATATAGTAATCAGTCCACATGGCAAGTAAACGAGCCCATATTCACCTTTTTATATGTTCCAAACTATAAATTATGTTGATAATGCTGGTTGATTTAGTAAAAATTGTATGCCTCCAATTCTAGCTAAATCATTGATTGTTATAACAAATCTCCCCAAAAAAATTTGGTATGAGATGTGCCATTAAAATATAGCAGCATTCGTATGCATCAAGCTAACAAAGCTCCCCTATCACTATTGTTTTAAGGTTAAGAACCAAATAATTTTCATCTTAAAATTTCTGTATGTGGCATATGATGCAATTGCTTCATCACAATGTACAAATATGAATCTCAAGATAAGGTTGGAGATAAATGTTATATTTTCTAACATTAGGGGGAGAGTTGATTAATAGTTGAAAATTATGCATGAAATGAATAATCTAGATCCTCATAAAAAATATATATATGAACTTGAAGTTCAAGAGATAATTCATTTGCAAAATGTTGCAAATTAATTATCTGATATGTTCGCTAACTCTATATGATAATTCAACTATAAAATTCTCCAATGAAAAATACGTAAAAGGATAGAGCCTATGACATGCCTGAAGCATGATAGACCAATTGGTTCCAAAGGTAAAACTTTTTTAAGAAGGAAAGGAGTAAATGATCAAGATGATCATGATAATGAGGCAAGTGCTTTAGCACTGACATAACACTTCATAGAACCTTGGCAAAGGTTCAGGTACCTAAATAGTAATGAATATGAAGAGATATTTATTAAGTTATGTCTTATTGTAACTGATAGCAAACAATCATCGATGATATCTTTGATATAATATAGCGCTCAATATTATAAATAGGATCGAGGATCCGAGATAAGGGCATGACATGCCCCCAGACACAAAGTAAACTTGAAAAACATTGAGCCTCCACATTTAGGGAGTTCCAAGCCCTTAAACGTGCCAAAATATGGTCGTGCCACACCCAAGGCACAAAATTATCCAATTTCTCTCATATTATAAATAGTACACTTGACTCTTATTGTAAACATCTTGGATGACTTTTGGGGCTTTAAAAACTTGAGGAGGATGTAGTTAGGGTTCTTAATATTTACTTTAGTTTACTTTTGTTTTTTACATATGAGTTTCATTCTTGTCATTCGATTCGGTTTTATGTATTATCAATTTGGTTTATTAGTTTTCAGTTTTTTACTATGCTAAAACAATAACCAAATCAATCAGATATTTTTTATCAGTTTTTGATTTACCAATTTTTTTGTCCCTATTGGTTTGATTTTTCGTTTAATCGATAATAAAATATGCATAAAATAGAAATAGTAGCAACTAACAAGAAAAGAAATGAAATCTTTGTTGCAGTCAAAATCCTACATAAAGTGTTTTAATTTATAAGAATCTTCAAGCTTGAATAGGTTTCTAGAAATAAAAGAGAAATATATAGTAGGTTATATATACACCATCACTAGACAAATGAGGTAATTGCTCATACTTTTGTTGAAGTTCTTGACTATACTACAAAAATTTTATTAGATTCAACTATAGGTGGTCAAGCTTTTGATACAAATTTTGATGAGTTATACACCGTGCTGAATTAAATTGCATAAGGTAATCTCAAATGGTAAGATGATATGGCCAGAAGTGTGGTGAAAAATCTCGTCGGGATAATTAAAGTGGATAATGTTACATATTTCCCACTCAGTTGGCATCTTTGCAAATTCAAATGATGACATAGTTCAACAAGTTGAGCATAAACCAGCCTCAGCCCCAAGTTAATATAGTTCAGTAGGCCCCATCTTAGTGTGAGATTTGTGGTACTAGTGGTTACTCTGCGGACTCACGCGGATCAAATTCGGAGTCAGTTAACTTTGTGGGTAATACACAGAAGGGTAATCTGAATTGTGTGAATGCCTACAACTGCAATTGGCAGAGTCAGCCCAATTACTCATGGGGAAATAATTAGGCACATACTTAGTAGTTTTAGTAGCAGCAGAACTCTCAGGTTAGTAATATCAAAGTGATATTGAAAAAGAATTTGTCCAATCAAGAACAAATGGCTACAAATATAAAAAAATAGACAACTTGCTCAAAAAATTTAGAGATTGGGATAGTTAGCTCAGGCTCAAAACACAATACCTCAAGGGGGTTTTCTAAGTTACATACAGAATCCGAAAAAGGTAATTGGAATTACCTTGAGCAATGGTAGAGACATTATTAGCATACCTCTAAAGAAAAATCGGGAGGTGCATGCCTACTTGGGTAAGACCCTACAAAATCCAAAGCTTAACTCAGTCTTTTAAGCTTACTAAGGGGTCCCAGAATTAGAAATTTTTTAGCTAAGTATTCAAACTTAGGGTTATTTTGGCATTCATAAGTTGGACAATCTATTTCACGACCTCTATGATGTTAAAATATCAATCTTTAGGTTAATTCATGATAAGGAATGTCAGTAGGTATTCCCGGACGAGTTTCGTATTTTATGGACCTCATTTAAACCATGTTTTGGAATCCAAAAAGTGTATCGACGCGATCTCGTCGCATAGATCAATATTTTCTTTGGCTCCAGGTGGAAATTTTTAGTGAACCGACACGGACTCATGCGATGTGTTGACTATCGCATCGATGGCAATGACCCGGCGCGTCGGTCTGCGCATCGACAGTTCAGTTTTCAGTAATTAAAAAGCTGCATCCTTAGGGATAATAGGGTCTTTTTCCCACATCTCCCAGCCCCCAAAACATCATATTAAGCCTCTTTAGAGGCAAAATTCATTCATTATTCTCAAATTTATCAAGAACAGAAACCCTAAGGGAATTAATTTCAAATCAAGAACTCTAGAAACCACCACCGATCTTTCAGAATTCAGGCACTAAGGTATGTAAAGTTTTTATCCAAGGGTATCCTTCCACCCTTGGAGTCCAAGAAACTCTTTTAAAATTTAAGTTAATTGATTTTATGGATTTTTTTGTTCGATCTTGAATGTATTCATGATTATGATGTTAATGGTGATCTAACTCCATGATTTTCCTCAATTTTCATGCAAACTAGTTAATTGTGAATTGAAGTTTGTGAACTTCATGTTAAATTCTTGAGTTGAAAGTTGTATGTAGAATTCATGATAGTACTACATGTGTATTGAAATGTTAAATACCTATGCTTCTCAAGTGTTTGTCAAAATGCCAATGTGAATTGACTAGCCCAAGCATAACATTCTATTTTGTGAATTTAATCTAGCACATTCCCAATGTATATCAAGTGTTTGACAAAAATGTCAATGTATTGTTAGTAAGCTAGTACCGTTATGCTATTAAAGTCATGCAGTGATTTGGTTTTCATGCATTGAGTCCCGGGGGTATTTAATACCCTACAATTTAGCTATATGCCTAGAGCCAATGTTAGTTACAGAATTGTATTCAGCCATGTCATAATCAATAGAATTCAGTTAGTTACAGAACTCAGGAAAACTTAGTAGTACTCAGTCAGTTAATGAATTCAGTAGTATTTTATCAGTCCACGAAACTCAGTAAACTCAGTTCATTTCAGTTAAACAATATAATCAGTAACAATTCAGTCCAGCTTAGAACAGTTTAGAAATCAGTCCAGGATCTATTCAATTGGGAGTAGGATTCAGCACCGAGTGAACTGAGGATGGGAACTCACCTGCCAGTAGAGGGTGTGATCCTTAGAAGTAGTCTTTGTGTTCCAAAACTACATAGCTAGCGTAGGTTGAGACATCAACCTGCCAGTTGAGGGTTGATAAGTGATCTACCTGCCAATTGATGGTACCACTATTCTTTTTCATAGCACCTGCCAGATGAGGGTGACTCAGCTTGTCTTTACCTATGGTACGGTACTGACACCCTTCCAATTGGGGTCACAGGTTGGACCCCAATCTATTTAGAAATAGGCATGTCAGTTAGATGATTACATCCCACAGTCTTGCTTTTAGTTCCAATCTCAGTATAGAACTTAGTTTATTTCTACAGATTCAGGACTGTCAGATAGATTCACTCAACTCAGTATGGAACTCAGCACAGTTCCATATTTAGGACTATCAGATACAGTCACTCAGCTATCAGTAATTTAGTATCAGTAGACTCAGATATCAGTTAATCAGTATTCAGACTCAGTATCCAGTGTTATCATGATCTCAACTACAGTTTATGTTTTCATGCATGTACTCTCATTTAGTTACATTCATGTTATTTAGTTAGTATTGTTCATGCATATTAACCCATACATTTTAGCCTACCTCATTTTGCATACCAGTACATTCCAAGTACTAACACATACCTTTTTTATGCTATGATGTTTTATATCATAGGTTCAGATGTACGGGCTCCCGATCATCCCTAGCATTTACATATTTTTAGTAGTCAGAGTTAGTGGTGAGTCCTTATAGTTTGAGGACATGATTATTATTTCAGTATTTTAGTTTATTTTAGTAGCCAGAGTTAGTTGGGGACTTGTCCCATCAACTCCATAGTTCAAACAGTTTAGAGGCTTTTTAGACTAGAGTATTTTCAAATAGATGTTTCAATTTTGGTATTGTTATTGTGTGTTTAGTTTTATTTTAGCATTGAACCTTATGACAAGTTTCTACCTAATTTCCACATATTTATAGAATTATTATTCATTTACTGCAGTAGGTACCAGTCATGCGTTAACTTGTGGTCCTTCAGGATTATGAGCACCGTATAGCATCCGGGGTACAGACTCGAGGCGTTACAAAATTAGTATCAGAGACTAAGGTTCAAAAGAGTCCTAGAAAGTATGAAAGCCGCATCTATTAGAATTTTGTGCATGGGTGTGTAGCGCACCACATATATGGTGCAAGTGAGCATAAGATCGAGTTAAAATACCGATCTAATTCAATTTCTTGTGTATACAAAATATGCTTCCAAAGAGGACTAAGGGAAGATAAACGGGAGACCAGCCAGAATCCCAGCCCGTCTAGCCAGATCTTCTGGACAAACACGTCTTCCACACTAATTCAGAGCAGCTTTCACCACCCTAGCTCATTCTGTGGCAACCCAGAATGAACATCCAGCTGCTGTTCCAGCCAAACTAGTGGCCAAACCTGCTACTACTAGGATTCAAGATTTCATCCGAATGAACCCTCGATCTTTTATTGAGTCTAAGTCAGATGAGGACCCTCAAGAGTTTCTTGATCAGGTGTCAAAATTTACTGATATTATGGGGGTGACCGTTGTTGAGAGCAATGAGTTGGTTGCATATTAGTTGATGGATGTGGCCCACTCATGGTTTAAACAATGGAAAACAGAGAGGGTCGCTGATGCAGGACCCATAAAATGGGAGGTGTTTGCCCCTATTTTTCTGGATAGGTTCTTCCCATTAGAGTTGAGGGAAGCGAAGGTTTTGGAGTTTATAAATCTAAAGCAGGGAAACATGGCAGTGAATGAGTATTCTCTTAAATTTACTTAATTAGATAGATATGCTCCTCATGTAGCGGCAGATAACAGATCCAAGATGAGTAAGTTTATATCGGAGGTGTCTAATAGTGTGGTCAAGGAGTGTAGGAACTCAATTTTAATTAAAGAGATGGACATATCCAGGCTCATGGTCCATGCTCAGCAGATAGAGGAGGCTAAGAATAGAGAGAAGGAGAGGTAGAACAAAAGAGTAAGAATAGACAGTTTCAACTTTGCTCAGCTTAAGTCAGAAGGTAGAAATCATACTCAGTTCTGCCTGAAATCCTCAGTTCCAGCTACATCCTTAGCAAGTGATCCTATGCTGAAATTCAGAGATGGCAACTGAGATAGGGCATTAGGCCCTAAACCCTAAGATAGTGTAAGCAGCGCCCGAACCAATCTCTTTTGTTAGAAATATGACAGAAATCACAAGGGTATCTGCAGAGCAGGCAACAATGTGTGTTTAGGGTAGGCAAAACAGGCCATGGAGTCAGTTCTACCCGAATCAAAAGAGTCCCAGTAGGATTAGGAAAGTTCTCTTGATATGATCACTAGTACATTACAAGTTTTTTATTTACATGTTTATGCTTTGCTAGATCTAGGAGCTTCATTGTCCTTTGTTACTCCACATATAGCCGTTGATTTTAGAGTCAGTCCTAAAATTCTAGAAGAGCCTTTCTCACTCTGCCCCAATAGGTAAATCTATCATAGCCCGACGGGTATATAAGAACTGTCTGGTTATGATATCTTAGAAAGTCACTTCAGCAGACTTAGTCAAACTAGAGATGATTGATTTTGATGTCATTCTCGGCATGGATTGGCTTCATTCCTGCTATCCCTCAGTCGACTGTAGAAATAGAATTTTATAGTTTCAATTTCTGAATGAGCCCGTCCTAGAATAGAGGGGTAGTACTTCGGCACTTAGGGATCAATTTGTTTCTAACGTTCGGGCAAAAAAAATAAAATCTAAGGGATGTGTCTACTATCTCGTTTGAGCCCAGGACTCTATTTCAAAAACCTCTATCTTAAATTAGTTTCAGTAGCATGTGAATTCCCAAATGTGTTTCTCAAAGATCTTCCCAGAGTTCCTCTCAAAAGAGAAATCAACTTCGG
Source organism: Capsicum annuum (assembly GCF_002878395.1). Lineage (NCBI taxonomy): Eukaryota > Viridiplantae > Streptophyta > Magnoliopsida > Solanales > Solanaceae > Capsicum > Capsicum annuum. The sequence continues at coordinate 104,095,665 of NC_061122.1, read as the reverse complement.
AATAGACCTTCTTCCAAATAGTCATCCCATATATATTCCGCCATACAAAATGGCTCTAGCAGAACTCAGAGAATTAAAAAAACAGTTAAAAGATCTCCTAGATAAGGGATTTATCATACCCAGTGTATCCCCTTGGGGCTCACCAGTTTTATTCGTGTGTAAGAAAGATGGTTCTCTCAGAATGTGTATTGATTACCGTTAGCTAAATAAAGTTACGGTCAAGAACAAGTATCCATTTCTAAGTATTGATGATTTATTTGACCTACTTCAGGGTGCCAGTTACTTTTCTAAGATAGACCTCAGATCAGGCTAACATCAGCTCAGAGTCAGAGAATGTGACATCCCAAAAACAGTCTTCATAATTCGGTATGGTCACTTTGAATTCTTAGTCATACCCTTTGGTCTTACCAATGCCCTTGTATCCTTCATGTACTTGTTGAACCGTGTGTTCAAGTCGTACTTGGACATGTTTATCATAGTCTTTATATATGACATTTTTGTCTACTCCCACATTGAGCATGATCATGCAAACCATCTTAGAATAGTATTGCAGACTCTCAGAAACCATAACTATTCACCAAATTCAGTAAGTGTGAATTTTTGCTAAGGTCAGTAGCTTTCCTTGGCCATATTATTTCTGGTGATGGCATTAGAGTTGATCCCCAAAAGACTGAAGTAGTGAGAAACTAGCCTAGACCCATCTCTCAATTAGATATCAGAAGTTTCTTAGGCTTGGCTAGCTATCGATGGTTTGTTGAGGTATTTTTATCTATTACATCCCCTATGTCCAGATTGACTCAGAAGAAAGTCAAATTTCAGTGGTCAGATTCTTGTGAAAAGAGTTTTCAGGAGACCCTACCAGATAGTTCAGAAGTATTTGTGGTATATTGTGATGCCTCTAAAGTTGGTTTGGGGTGTGTTTTGATGTAGAAAAGTAAGGTTATAGCCTACACCTCTGTGCATCCAGTGTTCCATGTTTCCTTGCTAAAGAAATGAATTGGTGACCCAGTAGTCGTATTACCGATTGAGGGCATAGATATTCAGAACAGCCTCTCTTATGAAGAGATTCTATTCGAAATCCTTGACTTTCAGATTCGCAGACTGAGGAACAAAGAAGTTCCTCCAGTCAAAGTTCTGTATAAAATCATTCAGTTGAGGGAGATATTTAGGAGACAGAAGTAGACACACGGACCATGTACACTCACCTCTTCTCCATAAACTTAGACTTATCCCAAGGTAATGGTTTTTCTTTGAATTAATCAGTCTCATGTTAAGATATAACTACCAACGTAGGATCAATTAACATTGCATACTCAGTAATGCATTCATGAATCAGTTCAGTTATGTACTCATGCATCAGACATGCATGTTCAGTACATGAACTTAGCTTATCAGTAATCCCAGTCATGCATTCATGAATTATGTTCAGATATGTTCTCATGCATCGAATATGCATGTTTTGTGTGATAATTCAGTATATCAGTAATTTCAGTTATGAAATCATGCTTCAGTTGTGCATGTTCGGTGTTTAAATTAGGTCTATCAGTATTCTTAATTTAATAAGTCTTGTTTGAGGACAAATGTTCCTAAGGGGGAGATATTGTAAGACCCCACAAAATTCTAAGCTCAACTCAGTCTTTTAAGCTTGCCAAGGGGTCTCAGACTTTGAAAATTTTTAGCTAAGTATTCAAACTTAGTGTTATTTTGGCCTTCGTAAGTTGGAAACTCTATTTCATAACCTCTATGACCTTAAAATATCAATCTTTAGGTTAATTCATGATCAGGAATATCAGTAGGTATTCCTGGACGAGTTTCATATTTTTTAGACCTCGTTTGAACCACGTTTGGAAATCCAAAATAGTGTATTGATGCAATCTCGGCGTGGCGCATCGTCCATCGCATCGATCAATATTTTGCTTGGCTCCAAGTTGCAATTTCCAGTGAACCAATGTATACTCGATGCGGTGCATTGGATATTGCGTTAATGCCAATGACGTAGCATGTCGGTCTGTGCATCGACAATTCATTTTTCAGTCATTAAAAAGCCATATCCTTAGGGGTAATAGGGTCTTTTTCCTACTTCTATCAGCCTCCAAAACACGAGATTAAGCCCCATTAGAGGCTAAATTCATTCATTATTCTCAAATTTCTCTAGAACAAAAACCCTAGGGGGATCAATTTCAAATCAAGAACTCAAGAAACCACCACCAATCTTTCAGAATTTAGGCATTAAAGGATGTGAAGTGTTCATCCAAGGGTATTCTTCCATCCTTGGAGTCCAAGAAACTCTTTTAAAATTTAAGTTAATTGATTTCATTTCTTGTTGTATCTTGAATGTATTAATGATTATGATGTTAATGGTAATCTAACTCCATGATTTTCCCCAAGTTTTATGCAAACTAATTAATTGTGAATTGAACTTTGTGAACTTTATGTTAAATTATTGAGTTGCAAGTTGAATGTGGAATTCATGATAGTAATACATGTGTATTGATATGTGAAATACCCATGCTTCTCAAGTGTTTGTCAAAATGCCTATGTGAATTGACTATCCCAAGCATAACATGCTATTATGTGAATTTAATCTTGCACATGCCTAATGTATATCAAGTGTTTGACAAAAATGCATAAGTGAATGTATTGCTAGTAAGCTAGTACCATTATACTATTAAAGTCATGCAGTAATTTGCTTTTCATGCTATTGAGTCCTGGGGGTATTTAATGCCTGACAATTTAGCTGTATGCCTTAAGCCAGTGTCAGTTACAAAATAGTATTCGGCCATGTCACGATCAGTAGAATTCAGTCAATTACAGAACTCAGGAAAACTCGGTAGTACTCAGTCAGTTAACAGAATTTAGTAGTATTCCATCAGTCCACAAAATTTAGTGAACTCAGTTCAGTTTAGTTAAACAGTATGATCAATAATAGTTCAGTTTAGCTTAGAACAGTTTAGAAATCAGTCCAGGGTCTATTCAGTTGGGAATAGGATTCAGCACCAAGTGAACCCAAGGATGAGGACTCACCTGCCAGTACAGGGTGTGATCCTTAGAAGTATTTCTTGTGTTCCAGAACTACATAGCTAGCGTAGGTTGAGACATCAACCTGCCAGTTGAGGGTTGATGAGGTGATTTACCTGCCAGTTGAGGGTACTACCATTCTCGTTCAGAGCACCTGCCAAATGAGGGTGACTCAGCTTGTCTTTAACCGTGGCATGGTACTGACACCCTTCCAACTGGGGTTACAGGTTGTAACCTAATGTATTCAAAAAGGGGCATGTCGGGTTAGATGATTACATCCCACAGTCTCAGTTTCAGTTTTAATCTTAGTATAGAACTTAGTTCAGAACTATAGATTCAGGACTGTCAGATACAGTCACTCAGTTCAGTATGGAACTCAGCACATTTCCATCTTTAGGACTGTCAAATACAGTCCCTTAGCTATCAATAATTCAGTATTAGTAGACTCAGATATCAGTTAATCAATATTTAGACTCAGTATCCAGTTTTATCATGATCTCAGTTATATTTTACGTATTCATGCATGTACTCTCATTCAATTACATTCGTGTTATTCAGTCGTTATTGTTCATGCATATGAACCCATATATTTCAGCCTACCTCACTTTGCATACCAGCACATTCCAAGTACTGATGCATACCTTTGTTTTGAACTATGATGTTTTATATCATAGGTTCAGACGCATGGACTCCCGATCATCCCTAGCAGTTACAGATTTTCATCAGCCAGAGTTAGTAGTGAGTCCTCATAGTTCGAGGGCATGATTATTATTTTACCAATTCAGTTTATTTCAGTAGCTGGAGTTAGTTGGGGACTTGTCCCATCAACTCCACATTTCAGATAGTTTAGAGGCTTTTCAGACTAGAGTATTTTTAGACAGGTGTTTTAGTTTTGTTATTGTTATATCGTGTTCGGTTTTATATCAGTATTGAACCTCTTGGAAAGTTTTTACCTAATTTTCGCATATTTACAACATTATTATTCAATTACTGCAGCAAGTACCAGTCATGGGTTAGCTTGTGATCCTTCGAGATTATGAGCACTATGTAGCATCCGAGGTATAGACTTGGGGCATTAAAACTTGGTTCCACAATAGGAAAAGGAGAAGTAAGTGGCATCCAATGATGCTAAATATTTGGGAAAGTTTGAGTACCCAAAAATAAAGGTAGCTGAGCATACACAAAAGAGATCACCACCACTATTCCCGTTGAAGCTCAAAAAGGCTAAAGAGGATACATGATTTAAGAAGTTCTTTGACATGTTTAGATAACTTCACATCAACCTTCCTTTACTAGATGTTTTGTAGGGTTTGTCAAAGTATGCTAAGTATTTGAAGGATGTGGTGACCAATAAGACAAAGCAAGGTGATGTTAAGACGGTGGCACTTACTGAGGAGTGCAATTCAGTTGTTATGAGAAAGATGTAGAAAATTTTTAAGGAACTAGGGATTTTCACCCTCTCCATACAAATTGGTGAAAGTGAGATGGTCCATGCTTTGAGTGACTTAAGGACTAGCATAAATTTAATGTCCCTATCTATGTTAATACAGTTGGATTTAGGAAACTAAGGCCATGTTTAGTGGTGCTCCAGATGGTAAGTAGAGCAATATTAGTACCTGAAGGAATCATTAAAGACGTTCTCATCAAGGTTGGTAAGTTTATTATTGCTGCTGATTTTATTATGCTTGACTATGATAAAGATGACAGGATAGTGATCATCCTGGAACGTCTATTCTTAGAAAGGGGAAGAGTACTGAATGATGTAAGATAAGGTACTCTGACAATAAGACTGAATGATAAAGATGTGGTCTTTAAGGTATACAAAACACTCAATACACCCTCACACTACAAGATTTGTGTATGATCACAACTATGGAAGTGGATGAGTATGGGATGGATGAGTGAAAACCTCTATTTACCTCTTCATACTATCTCATAGAGCGGCCTAAACTACCTATTAATCCTGACGTTAAAAAATATGAGGAGGAGCCTAAAAAGAAAAGTGTGAAAAAAGCTGCAGACCTTGAGAGTAGGCACTTAAGAGGGCAAAAAAGAGTAAGAAAATAGACTCCGAGTAGGAGGAAGTGGTTGAATAAATATAGTTCCATGATAATAAATCAAGCGCTGCTTTGGAGGCAACCCAAGTTAAGGTAGATATTTTATTTTCTTACTTTTCTTTAGTATTACCATTGTTTTTATTTTTGTTTTGAGTCATAGGTTGAACAAAAGTCTGAGTACTAGAAACCCAAGCAAAAAATCTTTGTAAAGACTGGATGTGGGTTCCATCAAACCTCGCTGATGATTAAAGATGATGCTAGCTATGCTTATAGGCCTCATGGAGTGTTTCTATCTCTACTTCTAGTTATACTTTAGGAACGAAGTATGATTTTAAGTATGGGATGGGGAATCTTCTAATTGCTTAGGGTGAAGTGCTGCTATAGGATTTATATTTTTTTTATTTTTCTAATTTTTGATGAAATTTGAAAAAATTACAGAAAGATTTTTTCCTTTTTGTTAGTTTTTGTTGTTGGTGTCAGTCTAGTAGGGGAATACTTTGCCCATCCCTTGGTTTTTCTTTTTAGTTCTTTTTCGAGGAGGCACCCTTTGAACTCAATATTTATTTTTTATTCTTAGTAGTAAATTTTAAAATTTTTGTATTAGGAATGAGTGAGTTGTTCTTGCTAGTTGCTATGTGTGATTATAAGATATAAATAGTTGTAAATGTAAAACATGTATATGGTAATGAATGATTACTTTTGAGACACCTAGGCTCAGTTATATGACTCTTGAGTAATGCTGGCATAATTTTATTTTATGTTATTGCATGGTTTAAAGTCTATAGAGATCCTACTTGATTTGACCATGTGTCATGTGTGATTTGAAGTCTTTTCTTATATTCTTTGTTGCATATTGATGTCTATAACTTGACTGGTGTATGTGCAAAGGAAAATAAAGAATGTTGGATTCAGAAGATAATATAGGTATTTCTTTGATAGCCATTTTTCATACTCTATTTTAGTTACCCTTTGTGCATGATCTTAGTTAGCCTCATTGAGCATTTAGCCTAATCTTTGATAACCTCATATGTAGCCTATTTTCTTTCTTTGATTGACCATAATTCGATCTAAATCTCCTAAGCCTTTGAATTGAAAAATTTATACGGTTAAGGAGATAAAATTAAAGAAGAAAATTGCTGAAAGTGGAGCCCTAAGAAAATAGTAGCTATTTGCGTGAAAAATTAATGTTATGTGGTTGGTCCTGGTGTAATAAAAAAGAAAATTTGATCAAGAATTGAAGCATGAGTTAATCGAGAATACACCCTCCTTACTATATGTGAGCTAGCTGAAAGAGATGGGGGTGATACAAAAGAGGTATAGGTAAATAGAAGTGGTGAGAAATTGGTTGTTTAGAGAGGAGTTTAATGTATAATGTAATGTATTAAAGCACTTAGGAAAGATAGTCACTATTACTGGCCATAATAGTTCCTACCCATTTGTAACAATCCTTTACAATCCTATATTACAATCCTTTAAGTCTTACTTGATCTTGAACCTCAATATTCTGATATTAGTGGAGTACTAAACTAGGGGAAAGACTATGGTTCATCTTATGTGACATGAGAATTCTTTGCTAGAGTGAGAAAAATTTGATCCTTACACCCATTCTTGTGATGAATTTCTTATCTACGAGTGACTATGGGTAACTCTTGGGGTGAGATAGCATATTTGATGATAGTTTGGTAACTTGTGTGATCTTTTTGTTTGAGTAATATGCATGAGTTATACAACTTGGTAGAGTCAAGTTTTGAGGTTAGGCTGTTTTGAAGTAGCGTTCATGAGTTTTCAAATGTATATGACATGCTTAATGTGGAACTTGCTCTTCATGTAGTCATTGTAGTTCTAGCTTGAGTATCTTACTTTTAGTAGTAATATTGGAGTCTTCCTTATATATTTCTTAATATGAAGAGTTGTTCGATGAAGAACAAGGTTTTAAGTATGGGGTGGTGAACATAGGTGTATTTATGCACCTAAGTGTCATTATCTATACGCATTTTGCCTAGTTTTGAGGACTACTTTGTGCGCTTAATGAGTTATTTATGGTATATTTGAGTAATTAAGTGTTAAATAACATTTTTATAGTGCTCAAGGTGTGTTCAAAACAAGTTTATACTCAAATTGGTAACATAGAGTTTAGACGAGAGAACTAGTGTTACTACCTTGAGCTATGAGTTGTTCTAGTGCATCTCGATGGACTCAATTGTGTTGTGTACACTAATTCATATTTTTTTATGTTAGAGGAAACCTTTTAAGATATTAGAACCAAGTCTCAGTAGCATATAAATTCCATATAAGGTTAGAAAGACATCTACAAAGTGTGGAACTCAAAGGTAAATAAAAAGAGTTAATGATGGAAAAATCTAGATTTTTAGAGCACAAAGGCATGCCACACTCTCAAACCTTTGATATAAGTTAGTTCCATGCCCCAATACAAAGAGTGAACTTTCAAAACCGGTGAGAACCCATGTTTAGGGTGTTCCACACCCCTAAATGCGCCAAAACATGGGTGTGCCACGCCCAAGGCACACAATCGGCCAACTTCTCTCATTTATAAATAGGATACTTGGCTCTTATTGTAAACATCTTAGACGAATTTTGGGGCTGGAAAAACACTTGAGGGGCTGCAATTATGGTTCTTAATCTTTACTCTAGTTTACTTTTATTTTTTTCATATGAATTTCATTCCTGTGATTCATTGTAAAACTATGAGAGGCTAAACACCCTCGTTCTAGGGTTGAGGCCAAGAACAAGAATACTTATGTTTGAAATTGAGATTTTTAAGTTGATTATCATGTTTGGTTGTTCATATATCCTTGTTATTAATATTCTATCGATTCACGACCCGTATGATAAACCTATATTTCTATTTAGAGCCCAAAAAGTGGAATACTAGATTATATCATGGGATTTATAGAGTGATATCTTATACTTTCCATGAATGGAAGGTAGAATTTGTGGTTAGGATAGGAATATACCTATTTCACCCCATTTTATTCAAATACAGGATGAAATATAAATGTAAAATTTAGTTCCCCCATCCCACTCTATGATGTAGTTGTGTGACTAAGGTAGATAGACGATTAGAGGCCCAGAAGACCATAATCATGTTATCAACCCCGTGAATCAACAATCAAGATAGTTGACTTAACCAATGAGATTTTATAGCTTTGCAGAATTGTTCATAGTGCCTTGACCCTAGATTTCTCCCCATTATTGTCTCCAATGCTTTATAATCTCCAATTGTTTAATGTTACTTTAGCATTCTCAAATCTCAAACTATATTGGTTACATTCACATTTATTTATTTCAGTAGTAAAGCTTGAATTATATTGCTGTTAAATCAAGTCCCCGTGGATGTGATACCCTGATCAAAAGAGCTACTTTATTACTTGCACAACCACATACACTTATATGTGCAGTAGGACCACAATAGGTGAGTTAACACTAGCCATTTTATGATTAACAAGAATAGAAAAATATTTATAAGGAAGACTTGCTAACATAGTAATCAAGGTCAATTATCATGTTTATTAATAATCTGTGAAAGTATACAAGTATGGTTATGTCAGGCTACTACAAGGTGTGACACTATATGTCTCACTAATCAAGTCATAGCTATACTTTATGTGTCCTGTATACCTCAATGCCCAAATCAACAAAGAGTGGAATATTATGATGTAACAAGGTAAAATAAATGCTCAATACACAATATCATAAAAAATGTTCAATCATAATAATTAGCTTTAACTACAAAAGTAAGCACTCATCAAAAAAATCAAACGATACCAAGAAAATGTCATGCAATGCAAGTGATGCAACATAACGTGATGATGATGAATGACTGAAAGTCATCGTATGACTTTCTGTATACACATACGGAGGCTTAACAGTC